>NW_026517356.1:0-241973 GCF_026319265.1 Colletotrichum chrysophilum | reverse complement strand
TGGCGGCTTTGAGTCACGTGTTCTATGGATTTGCTTTGTTATATTGGCCAACAGGGCAAATCAACCAATACTGGCGTAGGGGCAATCAAATCAGTCAAATCTTGGCGTTATTTAATTTATTGGCTTTAACGGCAGCGCTGTCACTGACTTCATCAAAACCCTCAGAGGCAAGCTGAAGAAAGGACAAAGACGATGGTTTACCATACAGTTCGTGTCTTTTGGTGCGGACGAGCGGGCTTTGGAAAGATTGAGGCGGTTAGACGACGACCTTGAACGTCTGGCTGAGTAAGTTGTCATTCACCGTATCATTACCCTCAGCCATCGCTGACACGGAAATTACAAATAGAGAAGACGTCGTCGATTGGAAGCCTTGGGACTCAGTTGATCCTGATATGCTTATTATCGGAAGCATTGATGCAAGATTCGATGGCCAACGGGCTGCACTAGATGAACGACTGCAAGCGACTTCCTCACAACTCATGTCACAGTCTAGATCAAGTTCAGGATCCCAGAGAAAAGGATTTGGTGAAATATTTCGGCTGGGAGATCGGAGATAAGCGCTGGTCGCCGAGGTCTCATTTACATCACATGCTCTTTAATATTTACTTGCCCAGCGATATGTAACATCGGCAGCATATAATGAGAACGCTCGGGACGATTGTGGTGAAAGAGGGAAACAAACTATGGGATCTCATGTTTGTAGAGTTAGGGCTAAGTTATGAATTATCAATGACACCATACTTACATTAAGCTACTCACTAATGACGCTGTGCAATCCTTTGCTGTCTGGTCCAACTCTCCCAACACGATCTCCATGAGCGATATTCATTAATGGCGCATTTGTCTCAGCGGTAGGTCCCCTTCATACCATACGCCGTGACAGTCTATTTCGTAGTAAGGTTAATAGGACTCCATTAAGCTATTGGCGAAAATCGAATGCGGATAGCAGATCTTGTCCCTGAGGTGGCTTGGCACATGAAGCAGCTGACTGCATGATTTCCAGACCGCCAGTGCCGGGTTTACACGTTTCTAAGCAGTCAATGACAGCAACTTTTCTCGGTTTCACATCAATAGGACCGAACACCGACATCTACGCGTCGCTTCAACTTCCTGGCTCGAGGCCGGGACAGTGATTGTTGCTTGTGAAGTTCCACCTTCGTCACTTCAAGATCATATGAGAGATCCAGGTGAGCGCAATGAGGTGCAGGTTTCAAGGCTACTCCACTGCTGGATGGGTGGAAGCTGCAAAGGTTGTAGGATGGTGGGTGGCAGTGGTGATTGGATCCGAGCATCAGCCTTGACGGCCAACCAGGAGAAATGGATGCAAAAACGGGTGATTTCCCCAAACCAGATGCACCCTCCACAACCATCCCATGACACAACCTCATTTTCTGAAGGACGGCTTAGACCTGCATGATAAGTGGCGGGGCTAATCTTGCTGCGCATCACAATTCCGTTGCGATGAGATGAATCAAAGGAGGCCGTATGCGTACAGAAGAATGTCTCGTTTTCGTGGGCCGACATTTCTTCGTTTTCTCCTCGTCATGTCATGGACAAATACATAGTGGAGCTGGGCTGCATCCGGCTGGCCAAGACTAAATATTGGTCCAGGGCTACTACGTTGGACTTACACTCGGTGAGCTCGTTGACGTCGGTTTAAAGGGACCCCGACTTTCGCCGACGCCGTCATCTCATCTACGTGGCACTAGACGTCGGAATGATGCGACATGCACATGGCCCGTTTTTCTTCTACTAAGCTTCTGCTTCAGGTACCTGATTGGAGGCTGCGTCGGAACAGAGAATGAGGTTGACGTGCTATTGGGCCTACTCCGCACTGTCGGGTCTTGACACCATGTGGTAGGAGATGAGACAGCCGTCATGTGGTACTCGCTAATATGCGGCACGGGTCTGGCCACAAGATACCGAGCTCTGCATATGCACCCCAGATATATGACCAGCCCAACTCCCGAAGGGAGAAAACATATGGGCCGGCGGTAGGGTGGCATTCGGAGACTGGTTGACCCCACGGCCCGAATGTCATGCATATTAGATGGAAGGTCCATTCAGCATCCAGAGACAACAAAGGCACTGGCATGAGGGCCTCAACGAGACCGTGTGACAAACAGGGGTTTATTTGATTTGTTGTGTGGGCCGTGATGTTCCACACGGATGACAAACACTTTGGCGCTGTTCGCAACCGTCAAAGTGCCTCATCCGTAGTTTCATCCTTTCAACCGGTGGATATTTGTTCATAACTTCAATGCTCTCAAGGCTGCATGCAATATGTATTGCCTGCAAGCAACGACGCTGCAACGTAGCATGTTGGACTTCTTATTGGCTTAGTGATACTGTGAAGCATGATCAGACAAAGACGAATGAAGCAAGAGCCTGCTGTCTCATGAACACTTTGTTGCGAAAATGGAGCATCAAGGACAGCGGCATGATTCAACCGGGCCTACAACGGCTTGTCATCGGACCTTTACATGTCGGCAGTCCTGTTTGTTGCAGATCTTGCCGAAGACGGTTCGAAGGCAGGATTCTATCATGACTGTTTGCATTGTATAAAGAAGACAAAGAGATGAAGGAACAGCGAAAGAAAGGTTTGTAGGTCCTCAGACTCTGATATCAGAGCTGTCTTGGAAGCCATTTTGTACATACCACTGTCTTCTCTCTCATTCTCATTCGAGTGCATACATCAGCCAAGATGATGTTCCTCGGAGGTATCCTGAAAGCCATATTGGCAGCAACAGCTGTTGCTCCGGTGATCGGCCTTGCCGTCCCACCCTCCTCGGATGATGTCCTCATTCAGCGCCAATCTGGGGGCGATAAGCTGGTTTTTTGTCACTTCATGGTAATTATCTAAAGTCTCAGTCATCTTTAGTGGTACTAACCGCCGTCCACAGATTGGTATCGTCGGTGCTCGAAGCTCTGCCAGCGAGTATGACGCCGATATGCAGCACGCTAAGGCAGCTGGCATTGACGCCTTTGCCCTCAACATTGGTACAGACTCTTACAGCGAAGCTCAGCTGGACCTCGCCTACCAGTCAGCTGCCAACAATGGCATGAAGGTCTTCATCTCCTTCGACTTCAACTGGTACGGAACCAGTGAGGCGACACGCGTTGGTCAAATGATCGCCAAATACGCGTCCCGGCCGGCACAGCTTATCGTCGATGGCAAGGTCTTCGCTTCATCCTTTGCCGGAGACGGTATGGATGTCGCAGCCATGCGCAGCGCTGCTGGTGTCAGCGTCTTTTGGGCACCCAACTACCACCCGGAGTACGGCACGGACTTCAGCGTTATCGATGGCGCCTTGAACTGGCTTGGGTGGCCCAACAATGGCAGAAACAAGGCACCCGATGGCTATGGAAATGTCACCGTTCAGCAGGGAGATCAAGCTTACATCGCTGCACTCAAAGGAAAACCTTACATTGCGCCGGTGTCCCCTTGGTTCTTCACCCACTTCGGTCCAGAGGTCCCCTACTCAAAGAACTGGGTCTTCCCGTCTGACACTCTCTGGTATGACCGCTGGCAGGAAATCCTGACCCTTAAGCCCCGCTTTCTTGAGATCGTCACCTGGAACGACTACGGCGAGAGCCATTACGTAGGTCGTCTTGACAGTCCCCACGGGGATGATGGCAACTCGAAATGGGTCTACGGGTTTCCCCACAACGGCTGGCTTGATATGGCAAAGCCATTCATCAATGCATTCCACAACGGTGGAAGTGACGTTAAGCCGTACATCTCAGATGATCAGATTGTCTACTGGTTCCGACCTACCCTCAGAAGTCTCAACTGCGATGCCACAGATACCACCATGGCGGACGCAAACAACGTCTCTGGCAACTACTTCAAGGGTCGTCCGTATGGCTGGGAGACTATGCAGGATAAGGTCTTCGTTATCACCCTGCTGAAGGAGGCAGGCTCTGTGTCCATAAACGTCGGAGGTACCAGCGTAACAGTCCAAGCACCCGCTGGCGCAGCCAAGTTCTCCGTTGACATGAAGCCCGGCGCTATCTCATTCACCCTCGCTCGTGGGGGCTCTACGGTGCTATCCGGAACAGCTGGGATGCAGATTCTCGACCACTGCCCCTGCGGTATCTACAACTTCAACCCCTATGTCGGAACCATTCCGGCTGGTCAGCCTGATGAGCTTCTGCCCGCGGCGTACTCGTCCATCTACGCTGGCTTGAAGGTCAGCACCTGTGGTCCCACGGGGATGAAGCGCACTGCTGCACCCATTGCCGATATGGCTGTTCCTGCCATGGCGACCCCCACTGCCTAACTGACAACCATGGTGGTCGAGTTTGGGAAGGTGACGGCTTGAAGTTTATGTCCGAAGAATCGGTGTTTCCAAGGTTCATGTATGTATTGATCGATTATTATGGAACATTGTCCAGCTGGTAAAGTTATACTCATGGCTAGGTACTTATGCGTTGAAAGACTAGCCGAGCCGGCTTGGACATGTGAAGGACAGCTACCCTGTAAATAAGAGAACATTCACCATATCGACGAACACAAATTGAGTTCAGGTCACGTCTGGCCGTCAATGGTAGATAAACCTTGCATATGTCTGCGTTTGCATTCTTGACCGAGATCTTAGTGCCGTTGTGGCGTCCCAAGCGATCTAGCTAGGGTCTGTGCCATGATAATGTGATTGAAATGTCCGAGACTTGGCTCTTTCTTGGCAAGGGCGTCGCCCTCAGCAGCTCATTTAATGCTCAGCTTCAGCCATAATGATTCAGCCGCATATTAGCGCTCCCTTGGTGCTTCAGTATAAGTATGCATAGAAACGAAGGCCGTTTTCCAATTTCAAGCAGGCTCACATTTCAGATATCGGGTGCACTTCACATGATGGCTGGCTCCCTGTATCCTGTCACAACAGAGACAGAGCTTGTCACTCAGGCTTCTCGTCCAAGATCCACAACCAACGCCCCTCTCTGGTACCTGATCTACAACTCTCTCCTCATAGCTCTGAGCATTTTAGCAATTGCTTTCTGGGGCTGCAGTGCCCATGCCCCTCTCCTCTACTCTTTCCATTTTGGCCAATGGTTATTGGCGAACCCAAAGAAGAGCACCATTATTTAGACTGTGTGTGGGACCATTGTCGCGGCGATCCTCCTTTTCCTTCTCAACAGTGTTCTGTTTCTGATGGTTAGGCAGAAGGCCCGCGTGGGATCAGCTTTGTCTACTATTGAAGGCAGGGTTTCTTCCTGCACTCGGCTGACGTATGGCTTGCTAACCATGCTACTTCTAGGATGGAACAAGTGCGCGAATCAGAAACCTCTTTTGAACATCAAACGTCCTTGGTTATCCGGCTTCACCACAGTGAACTGGGTCATTGCGCTGCTTCTTACTACCGCCTTTACAACCCTTCTAACCCCAACCAGGGTTCTTGTCAGCGATTCTCTTGTGGGAGATGAACTCGACTTTACCGCACCTGAGTTTTGGAAATGGTACAACACTTTTGACTCCAAAGGTATACCAAAAAGGAAGGTCTACGGCTGCACCAGGTATACGTACAACTCGTCGACCGGCTCAATTCGCTTTCCAACATGCCCCATCGCGGATGACCCGATCGCCGCCATCTCTGCAGGGGTTTCCGCTACCCAGGAGTCTTTCGGGGTTCACAATGCCTCTGTCCGAGTCGTGGAAAGTTTGTTCAAGGGGTCAACAGGTGGTGTTCTCCCACTTGGATTTGAGGGAATCTCAGCCTTCAGCAATGTCAAATTCATGTCCTGGGACCCGTCCATGGCAAACCAATCACAACAATTCAACTACTCCCTTACACAGCAGGGTCTCTCGGCCGACGTGACCTGCCAGGAGACTTCAAACACACCCATCCAGACCCAACTTCTGAAGTCGATGGAAGTGACGAATTCCAATGCTGGCGGAACGATGGAGTTACGACGCTTCATTGTCAATCAAGGCAATTGCGGATCTAATCACACCTTCGTAGTACCAGGGATCGGTGTCGTAGCTCCGGGTTTCTGTCAGCCCGATGCATCGGTGAAGAAATATGTTTTGTACCTGACTCCGATGGGAAGATACTCGCGCGCTCCGCTGTCTCTTCCAAACATGACTTGCACTTTTGAACCGATGATCACCAAAAATATTGTGGGCTACTCCACGGACACAGGGCTCTTTACGTCGAGCGTCATAGAAAGAATGGGCGGCTCAGGTATTCCGAACGAGACTGCCGACGCCATCAATTCTCTTTTCATGATATCAACAACTAGCTGGGTACGTCTTCATTTTTCGTCGACTAGATTTTGCACGCTTGGATGGCTTTTCTGACATATGCATTCACAAAACAGGGAAGCGGGTTGACCGATTCGATGCTTAGTCTGAACACGAGTGGAGACGGTTCAGGCAACTTTTCCTATGCTGGCGCAGTCGAAGCTGCGATGCGGGGAATTATCGAGTACGAAGGAACAAATCTTCGGATTTACTACGCGGCCAACGAAGCCGACGGTCGCAGTACCGTCAACGGGACGTACGAAGTCTTTCGCATGGGCTATCACCAGACGACACCAACTGCTTTGCTTATTGTTCTTCCCCTGATCGTCTACATTCTAGTTGTGGCATGGTGGTACACCTGGGCTGGGTTAAGAACGGGATCATCAATCGATGATGAGTTCAACCCGACGAACAGCACTGCACTAGTGACTGCTGCTGCCGCAGGTGCTACAAATGGGAAGTTGGGGTTGGATGGCAGAGGGGGGCTCAATGATCATTTGGTTCAGGGAGTACGTATCCGATACGTTGGCAAGACGGGATTAGTGACAATGGATCAAGTGGAGAGTAACAACTTGGGTTTGAGGCTTTTGGGGACTGAGACGTCGTATCGAACTGAACCATTTCCTTGAGATAAACCCAGTTTTGCATGCAATTAAATCCTTCCTCGACAAGAGGCGCGACCAAAAACACCACCCGCTCAATTTGAACCGTGTTCTCCTCTCAGAACCTGGACTCAAGTAATCCCAGTAATATCCAATTGTAACTGATAAGCGGAGTGGGGCTAGGGATTCAATGACAGATTAGCGGAGATAAGACCTCGGCAGATTGCTGGCTTCCCCATCTTTACGGCTAAGAACTCCGCGTTCGCATCTCATCATTCTCAAGGTAATCAATCTCATGTCAGATCGACATTTTAATGCGACAAAAACCAAGAACGTCTCGCTCTCAAGGTCAGCCCCGTGATGTCAGCTCTCGGCGCCGAAGACGGAGCCGGTCCAGATGCCCCACTCGCCGCCGAGCCGGCCGGCAGTCGGGTGTGGCAAGCGTGCCTTGCATGCCGGCGAAAGAAGGTATGATCCAAAACTGAAGGTTCAGACATATACCTGGATACTGACATGCATGGTAGATCAAATGTGACGGCAAACAACCTTGTCACAACTGCAGCTCCCGAGACCAGACTTGCGAGTTTCCTGGAACCAAAGACAATGCATCAGCAAGCCGGTAGTAAGTGGCATCAGGCTTGGAACCTTATCTTGGAACTCCATAACAGCGACATAATCCGTACTAACTGCTGACTTGCTAGTTATACCACGTCGTTTGAGGCGCGGTGTCAGCAGATGGACTCCCTGTGCCAGAGGCTAGAAACTCTTACAAGCCAGTTATCGCGATCGCTGGAGGCCATGCATCAGTCACCCGGAGCCGGCTCTTTGGCAAGCCCAAGCGAGGACCTACTGAGGGCTGCCCAAGTCCTCAACTCTCTTCCCAATGTTCAAGAGTCGGTCCTGGGGCTCCAAAACGCCTCTCATGTGCAAGGCCCTGAGACTGGCAATCTGGATGGCAACATACATGCAGACCGAGTAGTGGCCCCACTGCGTGTCCGCCAATCTCACGTCAACGACGACATGCTGGACTCGTCCGACAGCGACGACTCCGACACAATTAATGATCAACGTCAAGATGGTCCCGCTGAAGGACGCGACGACGAGGAAATCGGGCAAGTCGGTGCCTTGGTTCGTGATTCATATGGGCGTCCCAGGTAAGTCACCGAACCGCATTCTCGTAGTCAAAATCTCACTTTCAGATCAGGTTCATCGGTGGAGCCACACACAACATCCTCATAGAAGCTGCAAAGAGCCTGCTGCCTGCTGGTTTGACAACAAGCCCTTCATCAACTGGGGCGAGCCAAAGTGTGCTGAGCACCGACGACCTCGAACTTCCACTCTTCGTCCGGGGGAAAGTGTGGCCCGAGCTGCCCTTCATTCCAAAACCAGAAGACCTTCCTCGACCTCCGCAGTACATTGCAGATCTTCTTATCAGTCTCTACTTTGACAAACTGCACTACACGTTTCCGGTTCTCTTCAAGCCCCACTTCATGCGACGCTACCAAAAGTTGCTGAAAGCTGGCCGTGATTGTTCTTCCCCCAAACATCGCCGTTTCTTGATGGTCTTCTTCGCTGTTTGTGCGTGTTCATCCAGCCTCCTCCCATCGAACTCGGAGAGCGAGCTTCCTGGGATCGAATACTATCAGAAAGCACTCCTCATGTTCTACGCCTCCACCGGTGAAGCGTCACTTGAGAGAGTCCAGTGCTTAGCATTACTATCAATGTGCTCCGCTGGATGGAACACTTTGTCGCAAAGTTGGAACTTGGCCGGCCAAGCAGTAACAGCTGCCCAAGATATGGGATTGCACTTAAGTAGCCGATCGGTGCGTCTTCGTTGCTCCTCTATTTCCGGTCAACAAACTACTGACAACAGAAAGATATTATCCCTGGCACCAGAACTCTCGGAGAACAGACACGCTGAGTTCCTCCGACTTCAAGTGTCCCGCCGCATATGGTGGTGTGTATACACCCTTGATAGGTACATCTCCTGTCTACACCTTACTGCATATTCGACCTATGCTGACCCTTAACCTCCAGAATCACATCTATCTGTCTCGGCCGTCCAATGGCTGTCCAAGACGACGACTGTGATTGCGAGCTGCCCATGGACATGAAAGATGAGGACTTTGAGCCCTACTACCTGAAGTCCAGAACATACCATCCAGCCAAGGTTGACATCCCATCCGAAGGACCATGCATCATGAGCGGTTTCCTCGCGTTCGCCCGCCTCTCCCGACTGGCTGGCAAGATCCAGCACCTCAATTCGCCCCTGAACCTTCGGAAACTCGCATCTGCGGACTCCGCCAAGACACAGAGATTTCTTTCCCGCGTTGATACGTATGATCAGGCTCTGCGAAATTGGCTCGCAAGTCTGCCACCGCACATTCAGTTCTCAGCCAACAGCATGGAAAAGAGTCCTGGGGGCGATCCTGCCTTGGTGATGTGTGTCATTATCTTCATCCTACATGCGGGCTCTCTCCTGAACCTATACCGGTACGTGTTTTCCGGTCGTATCTGAAGGTCTCCCTACTAATGAGCCAAGCTGCTTCTTAAACTACCCTAAACAAGCCGCTCTGGATGAGGAAGTAGATATATCAGGTGCCATATCTCAATGTGTGAGTGCAGCACAAATGTGCATTCACGCCGCTGAAATTGTCCGAGATTTGGTACCTACTTCACATTATCTGGCTCTCTCAGTTCATTATATGACGCTCTCTGGCATCGTGCTGTAAGTCCAGTCCCCCACCTGAGCTCGAATCCTCTTGACGTGTGGTCGCTGATGCGCAATATGAAAACAGCCTACGGATGCCTTCAAGTCACTCTAATCCCGAGGTTCTGGATGATGTGAAGAAATGTGTTTCGTTCTTGAAGGATGTCGAAGTTCGCTGGTCTGGCGCGAAGCGAAGCCGGGTTATCATTGAGCAGTTGCTACAGCACCAGCGAAGCAAGCTGGCTCTCGAACGCAATACTCGCCAAAGCCAGACCAGTACTTCACCGGTTCAATCTAAGAGGAACACCAACAAAAGAACGCTGGATGACTTTGAGGGGACGAACACTCCCCGAACCGGGGGTGAAAACTTTCTGTGGGGCGAAATACCTGGGTCTGAGTTATTTCCATTCGATCCTTTGGATCCAGTCTTATTCTCGTCTTGGGATTGATGCAGACGCCCTTAACTAAGTAGCATGACAAACCACCAGTTGTCTAATATCCACCCGGCTATTCCCTACTTACTCAGTAGAGTTCAAGCCTTCCTTCGATCAAGACCGAATGTGAATGAGGTTCAGTCCAGACGATCATACCGATGAATACAACAATTGTAGATAATAATCCAGGTCTCCGATGAGAGAAAACAAAGTACATGTGAGCGACGACGACGGCCAAGCTATGCACCGAGAGAATTGGTGGTTGCTCTAGCCCAGGAAGACAGTTGGTCTCTTTACATCTGGTTAAAAACAACTATCTTAATGTCCCTTCTGGCGTGCTGCGCCTCAAATGCCTCATTTGCCTGGGTCAAGGGGTACGTGGACGTGATGAGCGGTTTGAGATCAACCTTTTTCGTAGATAACAGACTAATGGCATCCTCGAAGCACCCATGAGTATACCGAACGGTTCCTGCGAAGAGTATTTGTCAGCAAGGATTCAAATTAGGAGTTTTGCAGAAGCCTTACCCTTTACGTCAAGTTCATTGGCTGTAATCAAGAAAAGGGGCAACGATGCCATCGGTCTTCCCAGGCCCGCCTGTATACCTGATATTCAATCAGCACGACGAGTGTTCACGGGATTCAACACGCAACTCACATGTTCCGCCTGATTTTAGCATGCAAATTGCCATCGTAGCGCATATCTCAGCGCCGCTAGCCTCGATAGCAACATCAAAGCCGTATCCCAAGCCGTACTTAGTGATGACCTCCCTGGCGTAATGTTGAGAGAAGGACAGGACGTCTTGAGAAGGGTCGCTATTTCTTGGCGTGACAATTCCGACATCAGCTCCATAGGACTCGGCAAATCTCGTTCGAGACTCTTCAATGTCGAACATAACGATCTTCTTGACGCCATATGCCTTCGCCACAGCTAGAATCAGGAGACCAAGAGGTCCGCATCCACTGTCACCCGTCAGCATCAAGAATGACAAGGCCACAACAATGTTTCTGGAGGTACTGAACACAATCCTGAGTTTCACTTACAAAATAGCCAGGCTTTGACTCGGATTCAGCGATGCCCTTCTCGCAGCCTGAACCGCAATCGCTAGCGGCTGGATCGAGCCTGCCTCCTCCCAAGAAACATCTTCAGGAATGGCAACCGTGTTAGAAGCCCGGCAGGTGAAGTACTGACTTAGAGTCCCGTCAGTGGGATCCATCCCGCAGTACTTCAATCTAGAGCAGATATTCTGCTTTCCCCGTCCGCAAAACTCGCACCTGTGGCCAAAGGCAGGCTTAGTTAGACTCAGTGTCTACAACGAAGGTTTTTGTCAGGGACATCCCATACTCCCTGCATGAGAATCCGGGCTCGATTGCCACGCGCTGGCCGACAAATCTGTCTGTAACATTCTTTCCGATGGTCTTGATGAGACCTGCCGACTCGTGGCCCAGGATCAGTTCACGGGAGACATTGGCACTGTCCCAGTTGTGGCAATCCGACCCGCAAATACCAGTGGTGATAACTTCGACCAGAACCTCGTCGTCGTTCGGTACTCGGATGGGTTGCTGTCGAATTTCGAGTTTTCTGACGCCTGCCCACACAACGGATCGATTCGAGTATGGTGAAAGATCAGCCATGTTTTGATTGTTCAGAGCATCGGCCATGGCAGTATCTAAGGTTCAAGAAGACCTGAAGGTGATTGCTGTATTGGCTTTTTGTATGTATAGCATACATCTGTTTTTATCTCAATGCTTTTGAGATTGACCTCTGCTCCAGCCTTCGCCACTTCTTCATCATGAAGCCAAAAATGCTTCATCATGCCTTTGGCAAGTCTCGGCTCGGAGCCCGGCCCGGCCTCTCCTTATCGATTTGTTGTTGAGTGGGTCCCATATATCGAGGTTGGTGGATGTTCATAACACATTGAATACGGTAGTCTTCGCCTACGAGTGACGTTACGGCTTTGGCGTAGTCATTCTGCAGTTGCCCAATTTACCCGTCGCTATTATGGGCTGAGAAGGCTACGAGTCCAAAAATTCAAATCGACAAAAATTTAAAGCAATCAGTCAGACAAAATAACGCGTTTTTATGCGGTTACTTTGTGAAGGCGATTGGAGAAAATGCTCTATGAAACTCAGGGCAGGGCTAATTAATTGTACTCGGTGGCCGTTTTAGGGTCTTCCGTTGTATCCAAATCTCCGTTGGTGCCATTCACCTCCTTCGGCTTCTCCTCGTCGGCCTTTGTAGAAACCAGGCTCTTCAGCTTTTCCATCTCAATAGACATCCATGCGGCGATGGCAACGATGTCCGCTCCGCAGTTCACGAAGTGGAACCCTTGTTTATACTTGGCCGCCGCAACGTCGGCACTGAGCGCGAAGTGCCCAACGTACTTCCCGGCGTCAAGCCCAGCCTTCAGAACACGAGCAATTGCTTCCTGGACCTCGGGGATTGAAGCATGATCAAATGCCACATGGCCCATTGAGGCCGCGAGATCGTTAGGCCCGATGAACAGCATGTCGACCCCATCTACTGCAGCAATCTCCTCCACATTATCCACAGCCTTCTGGCTCTCTATTTGCACGCAGACCATCACGTTATCGTTAGCGCTGAGTAAGTAATCTCGACCGGTTTGATTGAATGCGGAGTGCGCGAACATGGCACCGGCTCCGCGAAGACCCTGAGGCCATCGAGCTGAACGGTACTTGCATGCCCGAACAACAGCTTCCGCTTGTTCCTAAAAAAATCGTTAGCCATGAATGGAGAACACGAAATGCTCGATCTAACTTTTGTCTCACACATCGGTACCATGATGGCATGAGCACCGCAGTCCAGGGCCCTTTTCATCATCCAGTGCTCCGATGCTGGTATCCTCACGATGGGTGACACCCCTGAAGTCGAGATGGCCCCAACCTGAAGGTACATGTCTCTGTCGTCAATATTTCCATGTTCCGTATCGATAAGAATCCACTGCCAACATGTGTTAGATTCGTATAAACCTTTCAATGTAAAGATCGAGATTTGGGAATGCTCAATAACTTACATCCTCTCCCAAGGGCGCTACTGTCCTCGCCAGGGAGTATCCGGGGAACTCAAGCCATTGACCGACGCTCGGGCCTTCACCTCTTTTGGCCCTTTCTAGAGATTCCCGCAATCGTGTCTTGCCTGTCGCATCAACAACAGGGGACTTGATTTGGTTTGCCATGTTTCTGAATGTGATTCAATTGGATGATCAAAGGTTCTTGCAGATTGAGAGAAAATGTTTCTTGGTAACAATTGAATATGGCTACGCATTTCCGTCTTCGGTTGATCTTCTTGACACTGAGTATTTGGCGTAAGCTGTTGGCATGAGGGGTAGCTTCGGCCGGGTCCCGGGCCGCTGGCGACTGTAGTTGGAAACAATTGGTTAATCGATCACAGCATGTCCAGGGTGCGTCGATAAGTTCCCATGTCAAATCAATGCCAAGTACGCCAATCATTATCGCACGCTTCTGCTTATCCATGGCAAACCGGGCTATCTCCGACATCGCCACCTGACCGGCCTGATCGGGGGAGATCCGGCCGGATCGCCAACGCGTCGTGTAACTGATACCTGGTCCCCTACAGGTGCGCGCTGATAAGGATGGAGAGAGATGCGGTGACCGCAACTCAGATTGTCGTTGAATATAAGGAAGCAGTGTCTCAGTGGGGTATCCTCGGTAGTTTACATAGTCGAATTACAAACAATAGGTCACCTTCCGCCTCTGGCGACAATTCTATTGAGGGCATCGTTGTGTTTCCTCCATTCCGCCTTGTTGACGCCAAGATGACTTCCGAGCCCGACATCAAGAAGACCGACGAGTTGGACGTCAACGACAAGCCCAATGATGTTATCGAAGGCATCATTGAAGATGCGACTGAATACTCCGACTCCTACTTCCGGAAGTTGCGCTTCAAGATCGACTTGTTCCTCCTCCCGTTGATGTGGGTTTGCTATGGCACCCAACAGGCCGACAAGACATCTCTCAGCGTGCAGGCGGTATTCGGCCTTCGCGAAGACACCGGCTTGGTTGGCGAACAGTTCAACTGGCTGAGCACCATCTTTTACCTGTCTTACTTGGTGTGCGAGTTTCCCGGTAACTGGCTGATTCAGAAGAGTCATACTGGAAAGTTTCTTTCCGTTGTGATGATACTATGGGGCGTCGTGGTTCTCTGCATTGCGTTTGCAAAGAACTTCGCACACCTCATGATTCTTCGCACCCTCCAAGGCGCTTTGGAATGCACAATTTCACCAACTTTCATGCTGATCACGGGAGCTTGGTATACCTCGCAAGAGCACACACTGCGGTCTTTGATCTGGGGAACATCCAATGCTGGGATGAACATCATCACCGGTCTGTGCATGTACGGGATCGGATTGCATGCACAGAAAGACCCCAATGGTCTTGCAGCAGTAAGCCTATCTCTTGAAAAGACTTAATGGCATGGGCTGACATCTATCTTGCAGTGGAAAGGAATCTCCTTCTTCCTCGGCAGCTTGACCATTGCGTGCGGAATCCTTGTGTGGTTCATTCTCGGTACGCCTCGTGAAGTGCGATGGCTCAACGAAGAAGAGAAGAAGGCGGCAATTGCTCGCGTGGTTGCCAATCAAACCGGGTCCGATAAGAACAAGCGCCCTGAGTTCAAGTGGGAGCAAGTTTGGAGCACTTTCAAGGGTACGTCACGTCTTCGTTGGAGACAATTGCATTAAGGGACATCTTCAGGCTGACGAGACAACATTGACAGATCCGCAAACCTACTTCTTCTTTTTCGTAACCATCATCAACGCACTACCGAACGGAGCGAACACCACATTTTCGAAATTGATCTGGAAGTCATTCGGCTTTTCAAACTTGGAGACACTCCTCAAGGGTTCTACCCCATATTACTGTGTTAGCATCTGCTGGTTCTTGGTTGTCGGATACGTCACCCTTAAGAAGCCTAACCTCCGATGTAAGTCCCCGTGGTTTTGAATCTCGATTGCTGCTAACAACCCAAAGTCCTCATGATGATGTTCTCGTTGGTGCCTGCCTTCAGCGGCATGATGGCTTTGGCCCTGCTCCCGACCGACTCCATGAAGTGGACTAGATGGGGCATGTACATCTTGCAAGTTTTTGGATCGTTGCCTGGTCTCAGTAAGTAGTACGATTGTCGAGCCCGTGGCCAACACTGACTTTAATGCAGTGATCTGGACCTTCTTGCCCTCCAACGTCGCCGGCAGAACGAAGAAGACGGTCACATCAACAGTTCTATTCGTCGCTTATTGTGTTGGAAACGCGGTGGGTGCTCAGATGTTCGTGGCCTCGGACGCCCCCAAGTACATTCGCGGCCTCACTGCTTGTGCTGTTCTCTATTGCGTTGAGTTCTGCAGCATGGGGGCGTGGCGGTTCTACTGTAAGTCAAGACCTACTACAAGTTGCGATGTAAGATGAATGCTAATACACGACCTCAGACATCTGGGAGAACCGAAGACGCGCGAAGCTCATTCGTGAACAAGGCATCTCTGAGGAAGAAAGTGAGCGACTCGGCAAGCTAAATGCTGAAGCTGATATGACCGATCGGGAGAACATTCATTTTAAGTACAAGTACTAGAGACTGACGTGGCGGGAGCGTTGGTCCTCCGCAAATAGCACCAATTCTGGAGATTGAGTATCATCTCAGCGCCTGAAATGAAGGCATGATCGTTACAGCCTGTCCTCTGGGGAAGATACACGGCACAATCTTCCGTTCTGTGTCTGCACGCCCTGGTCCCCGTCCAACACAATCCACCTCTCGCTCCCCACCGCAGTGACTGCATAGAAGACATCATTAGGATCCCACCTTCTCTTGATCTGACTAAGTCTTGGGTAATTCCCTCCATAGAAACTCTCCTGCCAGTCAGACTCCTCGACACTGGCTTCGTTGAGATATGTGCCGCCCCCTTCGGAGACCGGGGCAATTTCGCGCCATGGTTGGAGAACCTGTTCCTGGAGATACATATTTTGAGCAGCCAGAGCGGCGGGGGTCGAGTGATCAGCTGTACGGTTTGAAGAGGTCACCAGGAAAAAGACCATCTCGCGGAAGGCGGGGTTGACGGCATTGTTCTGGTTTCCGACACTTGAGCCCGCGTTACCAGGTGCGTTGTGATAACCCAGAAAGTGCTTGCCGGATGAGACGTGGGATTTGATGAGGGCATAGGTCTCCTCATATTTCTCGACAAAGTTTCGGCGGGGCACCAGTCGATTCGCGGGAAGCGACGTGTCAACACCAACGGGAAACTGGTTTGCACCCCATGTCGCCTGGTAAGCCGAGTAGAAAGACGTATGTGCCGTAGATTGATGCGGTACTGATAAAGTGATGTTGTTCGCCTCGAGGTATTCGAAAAAAGGGCTTACGACCTCGTTGTAGGAGTCCAGAGTGTGGTTCGGGGCAAACATATAGTTCATGCTGAGCTGCGGTGTCGGCCACATGATGTAGAAGGAATACAGCCCGGCGTCAGTCCAGTTGAGGAACTCGTCGTAAAACTTTCTCACGCCCTTCCAAAACTGGTCGATGCTATTATTGGAAGCATCGAGTGTCCACTTTGCCGTCACCACATTCATCCGAGGATGTGCGCGGATGATGACTGATGTGATGACACCAAAAGTCCCGCCGCCGCCACCACGGAGAGCCCAGAACAGATCGGGGTTCTCCTTTTCGGAAACAGTTCGGAAACGGCCATCAGCAGTCACGATCTGAAAAGCGACAACGTGGTCGGCGGCCATTCCGTAGATGCCCGCAAGGGGGTTCTGACCTCCCCCGGTGATCATGCCACCAGCGTACCCTACGCTCTGTCATGCTATCAGTGGCTGGTTTGATGGACATTGAAGAGACAGAACCTACCCAAGAAACTGCACCTAGGACGCTAACGTTGTTCTGTTCAGCAACCTCGTAAACTTCTCGGACACTAACGCCGGCGGCTAACTTCATAGCGGGACCAGAGTATCCAGGTCCTTCGTACTTGGGCAAATATTCAACGTCCTTCATATTGTGCATCCATAGGCTGAGTGCACCGGCCCCCAACGACTTTCCAAGATAGCAATGCCCAGTGTTCTTGATCACCAAGCGCAAGTTGGCTGCACAAGCAAAATTGACCGCAAGCTGAATTTGCGCAACGCTAGTCACGTTTATCGCATACTCCGGGTAGCCTCCGATAGTACATTCGGAACCAGATGTCTCGTTTCTTGGCTGACAAGTGCGTCCTTGGAAGATGGGCCAGTAATTGGCAGTGGCGTCGGCGCTAAGGAAGTTGGCATTTGTAGAATTCTTGATGATATTGGCGCACTCAATGTCATTTCTTGCACCCCATTTAGAGTCGTAACAGGGAGCTCCCAAAGGTTTTGTTGGGACCAGAGCTCCTCCGAGTAGTTGATCAAAGACGCCCCATACTTCATCCCTTGGCCAGCTTGGATCGCCAGGAAAAGCTTTGCAAGCTGCGCGTGCTTGAGGCTGAGTTGGAGGAGAGACAGGATTGTCTCCAAAGGTAAAGTAAGACGCGTACTCGGCTGTCGTCTCGTGATCGACTATGAGAGTCACAACGTCTTCGGTCAACTGCTGCACCTCCGTGCTTTGAAGCAGTGCTCCTGCGGCTGCTGTCGCGGCAACGAACTCCACGGCAGGCTTGATGTCTGGAACTGTAGCGGCGGCTCGAAGCGTGAAGTGCAGGAAGATAGAGCCAAGCATTGACGGGGACATGACGGGCATCTTGAGTGATGAAGATGTATGAATCAAATACCGAGACCACGGTAGGATGGCGCAAATGGCTTTTGTTTTCCCTGGAGCTTAGTAGATTGATGAACGAAGGTTTCCCAAAGCTGAATCTGAGAGCATATTGAAAGGGTTTGGCTTGCAGCTGATCATCAGAGTCAACAGTGGCGACAGATTGATGTTGCGTGGAACGGCAATGTTGCATTCTGCCCTAATTACGATAGTAATTGTTATTGGTTCCCTCGGTCTATGCCCATGAAGGCTTTAGGTGACCGCATGCATATTAGTGGGATGCTCGAGACGCGATTCGACCTGTTGTGGGTACGATCCAGGCTGACGGCGGCATAATTGCAACAAGAGACGTGATTGGATGGATTAAGGGCCTTCAAGGGAACATCAGGCTGCATGTCAGCACTATCCCACATTGCGTTCCGCTGGAATTCTCTCTCCGGCATTCCTTTTCCCGTATGCATCTTAACCACTAGATAGACGACGAGTTTGAGTCTTTGTGTTGCATCACGCTTTCAGTACAAGTCACCTTCCATCGCCAAGAACTCCACTTCAAGAGTCCTCGCTAATGCAGCTTGACTGAGCCATGGAGTCTCAGCTCTGTCAAACCTGCGCGGGGATCTTCACCGGGGAACGAGTCTTACGTGAAGATCGCCCGCACCATCAGTCAAGGAATGATGTCCTGCAGGCGGCAAAGAGTGGTTGTCATCTCTGCAGTTTCATGACTAAGAGTCTAGCCTTCCAGCTTTTCGACGGAAACCAGCCATTCAAGGCGAATTGGTATTTATCATACCCAAAGATGTCGACAACAAACAAGCCAAGGCTCCGCTTGACCATTGATGCAGGATGGGACGAGGAGGATGATGTTTCTGAGTCAAGCTACGCGACGAATTCTTCACTAGAGTGCAAGAATATCGATGGCCAGGGATATGTCAAGTTACCAAAGACAGGAACTGAGATGAAGGGACCAAACAAGTCAGGATTTGCACCGATATGGGGGTTTGAGATGGTCCCCACGTCGAGTAAGTTCATTCTTTACACCTCGCATCATTCGTCGAGGCGCCTACTAATGCTTCTTAATAAGATGCGAGCTCATATGTGAGATCTTATGAGCCCCCTGCTCAGTTGGGAAGCCCCGGATCGTGGACTCCAGTTCATAAGTGGCTGAAAGATTGCCTGAAGAATCACCAGCAATGCTCCAAGCATATCGACACGAACTATCGACCCACGAGACTAGTGGAAATCGTCAACTCAACTACCGTTCGCGTTGTTGAACATCTTGACGCCAAAGCTTGTCCAGCTTACGCATCCTTCTCTCATTGTTGGGGACAAGCAAAGACGTTGAAGCTGCTCCAGACGAATAAAGTCGAGCTCCAGAATGGCATAGAAATAGCGACGTTGCCAGCAAGTTACAAAGAGGCGCTCGATGTCATGGTGGGGTTCGGCATCAAGTTCATCTGGATCGACTCGCTTTGCATCATCCAAGACTCGAAAGACGACTGGCGTGCCGAGGCAGCAACCATGTGCGATGTGTACCGCAACTCCTTGCTCAACATCTCCGCATGCGCCGCAGCCGAGAATTCGGAGTTGAGCTTCCAGAACCGAGACACGGGCACCATACGGCCAATGGAGGTATTCCCGAAGTGGCGCGGCATCAAAAATGAGCGGTTCCTTGTTACTAACACCGACATTTGGATGCAAGAAGTTGAGGAGTCCCCGTTGTACCGCCGCTCATGGGTTCTGCAAGAAGCACGGTTATCCACTCGGAACCTGTGCCTCACACGCAATCAGCTCTGGTGGGGATGCCGTGGAGGAACCTTCTGCGAGACCTGGCCTGATGGCCTGCCCAATGACATGGACAACGCCAAAGGTCGTGAAAGAGCATCAGCTTCCGGACAGACCTTCACCCATTTCATGTGGTGCAGCTTGGTCGAGAAGTACACGACGTGCGGCATTACCGTTCTTTCCGACAGAATGATTGCCATCGCAGGGCTTGCAACTGCATATCACGAAGACTTTGCTGGCGATGAGTACATCGCTGGCATGTGGAGGTCTCAACTACGTCAGTCACTTTGCTGGGTTGCGGGTCCTGATGAGATGGTTCCGATGAAGTATCGGACCACCGAGTATCGGGCGCCATCATGGTCGTGGGCTTCGGTTGAAGGAGGGGTATACTTCCATCACACCAGGTACGGCCCTGATGGTAATCATCCAACCTCAGTCTGCGATGTTCTGGACATAAAGCTGTCAAAAGTAGGGCCTTCTCCCTACGGTGAAGTAACCGGGGGTTTCCTACGACTTCGTGCTCCGTTGGTCGAGGTCGAGGTTGGAGACGAAGCGTTACGTTTCCAGGGAGCGGACGGGGGCTTTCACCTTATACCGGGGACGGCTGAAGATTTGGACCAGGAGCGGTGGAACTTTGACCAGTACACGTCTGTTGTGCTTGACGAATACACGTCCTACATAGAGGCCATGATATCGCATATCAGCGCCCCAGCCATTGACTTGAGCAAGAGTGTCGAGTTTAACGCGGCAAAGAGGATGACAAGGGTTGCAGAACAGTGGACGAAAGTCGACGGACGGCTATTCTGTGCTCCTATTATTGAATGGAATAGTCCGGAAGGCAGCGAAGGCGCCGGCATAGTCCTTGTCCTTCCCAACTCAGGACCCGTCGGTTGCTATCAGCGAGTCGGCTCGTTCAGGTGGAAGGGAGAAAAGGTCCAGAGCCATCTACACAGTCTGAAGCTACGTGAGTTCAACATCATTTGATCAGATTCAAACAAATCAATGGGACTCTTTCCTGGCCGCGGCGCACCGCTGAAATGTCAATCGTCGGTTTTAGCTCTTTGTTGGATATGCCGTGACAGCGATCAGACTCATTTTCTTATCCTGGCCGAATCCGTGAATCCTTTACCGAATGGTAATTATGGGCTATTATTAAGCGTCAGGCATCGAGCATTGGATTTACGCTGTTGCTTTAGCTTGATATTTCTGTCCCTCGGTGGGCTCTACGCCAGGGCCACAAGACCCCGCACGAGAGCCCAGTGGAGGGCAACACTTGTGCTAAAGTGCACGATTGATGTTCCTAGGGACTTAGGTAAACTCTCTATTCCTGTTGTCGCCGTCGCCGTCGCCGTCGCCTGTTCTACTGTTATGCTGATTCGAAGTATTATTCCAAGTAACTTTATTAAATCCAGTACACAGGGATTGTTGCCGCGCTGACACAGTAAATAAAATTCGGTCGGAGTCTTCTACAGGGGGTTGGTTCGTGTGCGGCAGGAGGGCTTTTCAACACTGCCTCCGAAGGATTAGACTGGCATCTGTGAGACGGCAATCACTAATTGCAGACAGATCTCTGCGAAGTCTTCTCCGTTTGTTTCATCACTTCAATCTTGTGGACTCATCCCTCAGAAATTCCATAATGAAGCCCCTCATGTTTGGGCACGGTGAGGGATCTCGCTAGGCTGTGGGTACACTTCAGCAAAGCGAAATGCCCTCATCATTCGTATTTCTAGGCAAGACTCTTGTTGCGCGCCTGTCATTCAAGTTCGTCTATGAATTTCGCCCAAACATATAGCCTCTTGGCGACAGTCTCTGTAACATGAAATGCTGGCGGTGCACTGGTTTGCGCTGTGCCGAGCGCTTCCAGAAATGCAGTTTGATGATGAGCGGCAGGGGCAGCGCATTCCTCCAAACCGACGGCTGCTGTTTTGTCCACTGAAGAGCCACTGTATCAGATTGTCTCTTCCATCTCCTCTCTATCAAGGTGTCAGCTCAGCCTCCATCCGGCAAGGGGACAAGCGCGCTAGACCCAAACCAAGCCCTTGAGGCTGGATCTAAAAGTCGGTCCGCGAGACCCGATTCATGCTCCCCGCGCGCGAAGCCTGGAGGTTGGTTGGTCGGTCTTTGTTCCCGTCCCCTATCCGTACAAAACAGCCCCCTGACGGCCGATGGTGACGCGCTGGCGCCCATTCAACACCTTAAGTTAATGTTGACTTCATCGACCCTCCGGACTGGAGCCGGATCACCGGTGCCAAAACATCCCAAGAGCTCCCCGTGTGTCAAACCGGCGTACAAGATGGGTGAGCTGACGGAAGCCGGAACGGCTGGAAACACCGTCAAGACCCCAAGAGCCCCCAAGACCCTTAGGCCCAGCTGTTCCGGCGGATGATCTCACAAATACGGATTGCGCCCAGGCTCGCCAAACCCCAATAGATGTGCTGCCCAGACCGTCCATCCTTGACGGTGCCGCATTCCCTTCGCGTTCTTTTCGTATATTTCTCTTGGCGTACCTGCACACTAAAACCGCCTGAACATGGAATATGACGGGCCCTGGGCCAACGAGAATGTGAGATTGGATGGTAGGCCCTGCACCGCCCCAATGCCCAGCAAAGCTGTGCACTCTTGGTGTTGTCCTCTTCTCAGGCGCCTTTTCATTTTCTCGATGTCAAGCTTCTGCCCGCGTCGTCATCCACTTCTTGGAACATGCCCGCCAGGCAGAGCTAGCCTTCATCAAAGTCTTGGGTGACCCAAACTTTCTTGTCAAACGGGGCCAACAGTCCATTTCTTCTCTAACTGGCCCATGTCACTCATCACCCCAAGATTCAGGTGGCCAGGCCAAGAACCCGTCGCCATTATGTACAGCCATCCTGTCACCGTCCTGGCGCCAAGTCGTGCGAAGGAACAAAAGTGTCATCGATACCACCGATGTTACCGTCCTGCTTTCCCCAGATTTTATGTTCCCGTAAGCCTGCTTTTAGGTGTATGCGCATCTTCCGGTCGTTCCTTGAATGTCTGCCATCTTTCCATGTTCCCTTGATCAGCTGTGTTCTTGCTCCCTGAATATCTGGAGCGGCGCAGTGCATTCGTTCTGTCGGTCTATTTACAGCCTTCCTGTCAAACTCTCAGGTCCAACGAGCCGTGCAATCCCACCAGCACCCATCACGAGAGACTGCAGTCCGGCGGCGAGGTCATTCGACGCAGACGATCCCAGCCACCACTTCTGCAGACGCAACCATTTATCTCTCAAGGTCCCAGGCACCGAGTGACGACCGACCCTCCGCTTCTCCCCATTTACCCCGACGAATCTGCACCCCAGTCTTCTAGAACGCTACGATCGACCGACCCGATTGTTGTGACCGCCCTTCGTTTGCACAGCAGCAAGGACACCACCACATGTCCTGACCACCGAACAACACCCTCAAAACACATATTATCGCTCGTTATTATCCGTCAGAAGCAGGTCTGAGAGACGGCTTGCTTCTGCACATTTCCTCTCGCTCAACATGTTGTCGTCATTGATTTCGGGCGTGGCGCCAGCGGCGCTGCTGCTTGCTGGGGCTGTCAATGCAGAGTACTCTATCGAGACACAAGGTACGAGGCAGATGCATCGCGACATGTCGCTCTTGTGCCAGCCAATCAGTTTTCGCAAGGTACTGACTTGGACAATAGATGATATTCTCACCACAGCCAGCACGTTGGCATACGACCTCATGCTTTTCTACCAAGGAAATAAGACCGGAGAGATCCCAGGCATCCTACCAGGACCACCAGACGATGGGAAGGGAGATTACTATTGGTGGCAGGGCGGCGCGATGATGGGCACTTATATCGATTATTGGTTTTACACAGGCGACACAAGCTACAACCATGTCATTACGGAGGGCATGCTACACCAAGTCGGACCCGGACGCGATTACATGCCACCCAACCATACCGCCTCCCTCGGCAACGATGATCAAGGCTTCTGGGGCATGGCAGCCATGCTAGCAGCCGAAAACAAATTCCCGGATCCTCCAGAAGACCAACCGCAATGGCTCGCGCTCGCGCAAGCCGTGTGGACGACACAGGCCAGCCCGGACCGCCACGATGAGACATGCGGCGGCGGTCTGCGATGGCAGGTCCCGCCCACAAACACCGGCTACGACTACAAGAACACGATTTCGAATGGGATCTT
The DNA here is from genome assembly GCF_026319265.1 of Colletotrichum chrysophilum. Lineage (NCBI taxonomy): Eukaryota > Fungi > Ascomycota > Sordariomycetes > Glomerellales > Glomerellaceae > Colletotrichum > Colletotrichum chrysophilum. Next base: position 218,292 of record NW_026517356.1, on the reverse strand, counting down.
TTTTAACATGGGCGCGCGTCTGGCGCGGTACACGAATAACGATACGTACGCTCGCTTTGCGGAAGAGAGCTGGGATTGGATGTGGGCGGTGAACTACATCGACCACGAGAACTACCGAGTGTATGACGGAGGCCACGTCCCGAAGAACTGCACCAACGTCTTTAAGGCTACCTTTTCTTACAACATCGCTATTTTGATGCAGGGCTGTGCATTCATGGCCAACCACGTACGTTACTTTGATGATTTCCTCTCAATGTATCGAGCATAAGCTGACACATCAAAGACCGGAGAACAGAAGTGGTTCGACCGCACCGAGAGACTCGTCGAGTCCGCCCTCCTGGACTTCTTCGCCGACGGTGCCGCATACGAGGTGCCCTGCGAATTTGAGCAAGGACGCTGTTCCCAAGATATGCTGAGTTTCAAGGGATATCTTCACCGCTGGATGAACGTCGTATCTCAGCTAGTGCCATCGACCCGCGAGCTCATTCGGCCTGTCCTTCTCAATTCGACTCGGTCTGCGCTGAAACAATGCACCGGAGGAACATCCGGACGCGCTTGCGGCTTTTACTGGACGAAGGGAGTGTTCGTTGACCCTGCGGTCGATAAGACGAGTGGTGCAGGAGAAGCCATGGATGCGTTGGGTGCCGTGCTGAGCATCATGGACCCCGAGGCCCCTGCGACCAACTCCACGGGAGGCACGTCAAAGGGTGACCCGAATGCCGGCATGAACTCTCATCCGTACCGTGAGTTCTCGCCGATTACTACGGGCGACAAGGCCGGTGCTAGCTTCATTACTATCATCATGTTGGTGAGCGCCGTGAGTATTTGGGGATGGATGTCCATCGGCGCTTCGGAATGGAATGAGAGCAAGGGCAAGGGCCCTGGAAAGTCGGAGGGTTTGGAGCCTGACACATCAAAGGAGAGTGTATTTCCGGCCTTCAGGTAGGCTCTTTTGATGATGATCATATGTTGTTTTCGGAATTCTGGGTTATGGTTGGCGCACCACTTATCCCCCCTTCTTTAGGCAATGGCCTTGCATCACGGGGTGACGGTCGAAGACATGGTCTTCTAGGCATAAAACGGCGTTATGGGACAGGTATCTAGGTAGCTTGAGGCACTCCACATACGTAGGGGGAATAAACTTCTAACATCATATTGGGTCCGTCATGCACATCATTTGAGGTTCCATTTCTTTTACCTGGGACGTCCCATTGACAGGTTGAATATAAGCAAAAGTTTATCAATCAAAGACACGGTGGTATTAGTTGCTGTACTGCTACATAAAATCATTTTGGTATCTCTCTCCCCAACTCAACATGAACGACGTTTAGCATAAGCGCTCGTGACTATCTCAACCATTCGCATTATAAGAATCCATGACACAATCCCATGAGCCGAGCCGCGTAGACTCGACCCGAACAGTGTAATGCCAAATTAGCACTCACTCAGAGGACAGGCCAGGCCCTTGGTGCCGTATCTATCGCCAGCGACGTTGCCCAGCGTCAAGATGGCATTCACAACACCTCCCATACCCTCACCAGCGATCATGCCAGCAGCGACAGCGTACGCGAGCTTCTCAAAGCTCGCTGGCTTCCATCTGCGCCACACGAAGGCGATAATAGCACCGAGGAAGGCAGCGTTGACGAAGACGGGTCCGGGAATGACGAAAGACAAGGCAATGGCGCCCCAGTTGGGCAGGAAGTCCTGGTACTTCTCCCGAGGGCCAGTGAGGTAGTAGTGGCGCACGATGACCTGGAGAATCGACACGATACCCAGAACGACCGCAAAGATGCCAGAAGAGAGCGGGATAGAGATGTTTGGCTCTGTGACAACTCTCGCGACGGCTTGCCACGCCGCCACACTCGGCACACCGAAGGGGCAGTGCTCGATATCGGCGTCGATGATGCACGGGTAGGCGGTGGTGAAGAGGACGAACAGGCCGGGGGCAAGCCAGACACTGCAGAACGTGCCGATGGCCTGGGCGATGAACTGCTTGTTGGGCGGGGTTCCGAGGAGGAAACCGGTGCGGAAGTCGGAGGTCAGGGCCGTGGCAACGTCTGCGGCACCGGCGGCGAGACCGGCGGAGATGAGGTTGATACGTTGCGCGTGCTGGACGCCGTAGTGGGAGCCGCTGGTGGCACCACCGATGACGAGTTGAGAGGCCTTGGCAGCAGCCGTGAGGGGAGTCTGATCCGTCACACCACCGATCTGGATGGCGAGGAAGGAGAATAGGAAGGCGAGGATGAGGGCGAGGATTGTGATGCCGACGTTGACCTCCCATTGCAGGGCCATGATGATGATGGAGAGAATGATGGAGGCGAACAGGCCAGTGACCCAGATCCATGTGGCGACCTGCTGGTCAGGTCTAGCAGGGTCGGCGATGGCGTTCTCGTCCAGCTTCTCCTCGCGCTCGGCAACCTTGGCGAAGAAGTTGACACGCTTGTTGCGCTTCATGAGCAGGGTGTGGATAGAGACGCAGATCGACTTCCAGCCAGCGCCAAAGCCGATGTAGATGATCTTCCAGTGAACAATCAGCTCAGCCATGCTGGCACACACCATGACCATCACACCAGGCCATAACAGCCAGTATCTGGGAGATGGCTCGCGGGGGTTCTTGAGCGAAGTAAAGGCGTAGTATCCGTTCCAATTAGGATCCCCGTCACTGGCATCGAGTCCAACACACTCGCCGTAGTGCACCAGCAAAGGACCAATGAGACCCCAGGCAAGAACGGCACCACCTTGAGAGAAAGCACGTTAGCCTGAAGTCCAAAGAAGGAGAGAAGGGAAAGTGGCGGAGGTAGGCAACTGGAAAGGGGGACTTACCGAACATGGAGCAGGCCGAGTTCATGCCGATAAGCATACCGGAACCAATGAAAGCGGTAGTCCACTCAAAATACCAACCCCACGACTCAATGTTCAACGCCCACGAGCTGTAACCGCTCCAGATGTGAATCCAAGTGAAGAAGTGCCAGTCATAGAGAATACCAACAGCGTACAAAGAAGCCACGCGATGGCAAATGCAGATACCGAACGCGATACTAAGCGCCTTGAGCTTGCTAACAGCGTCTCTGGCACCAGCAACGCCGGCATGCATGGAGCGAATAGTCAGGGCCGTGGCGGTGTTGGTGGGGAACATGAGCCTCAGCTCTCTGGCAGTACGGATGATGAAGAACTTGCGCAGAGGAGTAACGAAGAAGAGCCCAAAGAACGAGCAGCAGATCGTCAGCGTGAAGATCTTGCCAATATCTCCAGACGGTGTGCTGTCCATGACTCCGAGACGGTACATGGCGGGGATACCGGCCACGAAGATACCAGCGATACCTCCAGCACCGGTAGCGGCTGCCTGGACGATGCTGTTCTCCTGAGGACCGAAGGGGCCTCCAAGAATGGGCAGGTTGGACTTGGAGATCATCTTGATGACTCCGTAGCCGAAGATAGCGCCAAACATTGACGCGATAAACGTAAAACCGGTTTTCAATCCTGAATTATCATTAGTGTCTTGCACAGATGTCGAGACACAGCTATCAACGTACCAAGATACAAGTTGGAGGCATTGACCAGAGAGCCGAGAATGCAGCCCACAACGACAGCTCGCACTGTCAGGATGCTCTCCTCGTGCGGAATATTGGGGTCCATCAACAAAGGACGGTAGAGATCCTCCTCGCCCTTGACGTCCTCGGTTTCGGGAACCTTGGTGTCGACGACGGGCTCGGTCCACTCGCCGCCCATGGCACCCTTCTCATCTGGATGAACGGCGCTGCCGGTGTAGGACGGACGAGGCTCAGCGCCGGCGACGGTCACCGGGGCGACCTTTTCTTCAGCCATGGTTGTATGGGTAGGCTGTTATGTCACCGCGCTCTGTGTGAAGAATGAAGACAGAGTCCCTGCGCGGGGTAGTGGTTGCGAAACGCAGAAGGCGGGGTGAGAGAACAGAGACGGGACACAGCAGAAGCTGGATGGGAAAGTTGATATATATCCTAGATGACGGGGCACATGGTTGCAGTAGCCCGTTCTTTGCTTTTCCTCATTTCTTCCCCCAAGGTCGCACCCGCGCGGCGGACCTACATGCGTGATGCCGCCCCCCTGCTGCGCCCAGAACAGAAGACCCAGCGATATGGGAGAGTTCGGTTCACCCACTGGCTGGCCAGCCAGCGGAGGGGATCGTCGAGTCGGAGTCTAGGTGGCACGAGCGTCGAGCAAAAGGCCCCGGGCGAGGCATCAGCTAGCCATCCCTGTCTCTCCGAAGGGTGGGATGGCCTCCGGGGAACGTCGTGCAGGGTGCAGGGCAGATAAGAGGCGATACGTTTGTTGGGCGGGGAGCATGCAGTGAAGTCTACCTCGGGGGCGCACAAACTTCATGATGTGTCATTTTGCAGCGAGTTCTGTTAACCCACGACAAGAGGATACGGCTTGCCCACCCTCGCTGGATCCGGCGACGTGAATCGAGGATGGTGTAGAGCGTTCGTCTCGCCCCCGCGCTCATCGCGTCGACCCCTACCATCTTGAGGCATCAACCGAAAGGATGGGCACCTTTGGCCGACGCAGTAAGCCTCAACTGCACTTCAATGCTTGAATAGGCAGGTCGTTATCAGCTCGTGGAGTCCCCGGGTTCCAGAGCATCCCGTCACCAAATGGCCAAGCGAAGCTTGTCCGACGCCTTGCAGGATCACCAGGGAACAACATCCTGTTGACCCTGAATGGTCTTGTAACGTTTCTGGTGGCGTTCTAGAAGGGCAATCCCACGGCGTTCATTGCGAACAGCGGCGACTTGACTGGTCGACTTGTTGGGTCGATCAACGAGGTTGGACGGAGGTTAGCTGGTTAAAATTCGAATGCTAAGCTTTCTTCGGTCGAGCCACCCGCAGTTCGCGTGGCAGCCGCTACAGGCGCCATTCCATTCATTAAGAACAAATTGGTAAACGAGACGCCATTCGTGGTGGCCAGGTCGGAGACGATGTCAGGGGTGGAGAGATCACCAGCAGGACCAAGCTCGGTGCAGAGGTGTTCGCCGCTCCCCGGGGTTGGAGGCGAAGTGGAAGAAACCCTTGCATTCACGATGCGAAGAGACCTCAGGCGGAGGCTGACTTTCAGCTCACTAAGCTGAGTGTGCAAGCTGCCAACGCCGAGCCGGTTGCTACCGATAACATCTTGGCTGCCGGGGTTCAGGTCTAGCCAAGAAACCAGCATCGGTACTTTTTTTGCGGCTTCCCCCACCATGAGGCCAATGTGCGAAATAATTGTGCATCGTCTAGCGGTGGGAGCACATTCGACTCAGAATCGACAGCGCCGAACAAAGTAAATCTGCTCCATCTGGTATGACAGCCTTTCAATCCTCTTTGCGTCGCGATAACAGCACGCAAGATGACTCGTGGATTCCTTTGCAACTAGATAAAGTGCCTTTTGACGTTTCGCGAGTTGTCTTGGCAGAGCGGCGGTCCTGATCATCATGCCATTCGTCGCGGAAAACGAGACGCGCTACAAAAGGACCGCCCGATATTGGGCCGCAGGGGTCTCCATTGGAGCAGATTTTGTGCTCTAGGACTTGGGGAACAGTCGGGTCCCGAAGGCTCTGAGGTTTGTTTTTGCTGCTGCAAATTGGGGAAAATGTGGGCGTGGTACGGACCCCTATTCATTTTCGACTTCAATGCTCCCTCCTGCGGCGAAGTGTCCCAACGCTACCTGAGCCGTGATTTTATGCTTACTTTATGCATCATAACCCGCGTGAAGCCGGCGTTAGGCGAAGAAAACGGGTGTTGCTTGCACAGAATCAGTGTTGCCAATGTCCAAAGTAACAACAGCTTCATCCTCGTGACAACAGTACTGCAACGTTGAACCACTGGCTGATCTCGCTAACGAACATCCCATTCAGACCATTCTGTGTGTCAATTTAAGCAATTACCAAGTCTAAACCGCATGTATCCCCGCAGTAGCCTCTCCACCTCCCAGCTGCCGCTCCCGGCTTCGCATCTTGCAGACCCTCGGCCTTCAGCCAGGCCCAGCCTGGCCATCACCATGGGATAGGTCTCATTTAGGGTAAAGACCCCCGTCTTTTCCATCGTTCAACCACCTTTTATGCGGAGCCGCCAAGACTTCAATCGACCATTGAGCGCAAAAATCTTCGTGTTTTTCTGAGTGTTTGCCAGCCGAGGCCCTTTTGAAGCTCGGGTGTTCATCGTTTTCCAAATGCACTAGAGGATCTCTCTGCCACGTGAATACGTTCGGTCATTGTCATCACTCACATCTGTCACTTTCTGACACACAGCGTCAAGATAAGACGCGTCTACGCCAACATCGCAAAGAGAAGGGCGTTTTGTGGGGACTACCGTGTCTTCAGATCGCAGACTCGTCCAGCGACAGACGAAGGAAGCGATGCAAAGGGCCCATGGGCAAAGAGTCCTAGCTGCTGCCTCGATGCAACGCAGAACGCGGCACAGGATCTCTCCGTCTGACTGTTTTGAATCCCTGACGCACCCAAGGCAGTCAGCAATTCGCCCATCTCGGCGGCCAATGGGCATTTGTTATCTGTCAGCAGAAGCATTGTCAGCACTTTTGCGATCACGGCCTGCACCTTTGTAGGACGCCGGGCAAACCATCGCTACCTACCCCTGCCAAACCTCGATCTGCCCGCCAATTGCCCATGTGGCGTCCGGGATGCACCTGAGGCTAACGGGCACGAACAAGACAGCACGATAGCTCAGCGCCAACGATATACATCCGGCTTTCCACGCCCGTCTCGTCAACTTTGTGCTCGAATTCTACTAACACATAGGGTACATCAGTAACCACTATTAGCCTTCAGTCTGCGAAAGTAGCAACTGGAATCGCGACTGAAAAAAAACTCCTCTCTGGCAAATGAGAATGTTTGTGTCCATGTATTCATTCAGCTCTTTTCAGCATGTAATGTCACGCACGAAGAGCCAAATGTTGCCAACACGTCTAATGAATTTCGCGACATGTAATTCAGCCTACCTGGTACATGCTCACATGCGGATGATACCAGAGACTTCCTTTAACATCACGCATGTCGAAACCCCAGAGGTGCCGCCAACCTATCTGCGCAGTATGTCGTTGCACAACCTTAACTCCGGCAACAGGCGAGGACGGATACCGATGCGCCGCTGGATTGGCACAGTGGATAGCCGTCCCACCACGTATTTCTTTTGTGGTTCCCGATTCCTTCCTAACTACTCTATCTCAATATTCCATTCGTATGCAGCGTACGCATACACCTCTGTATCAGAACAAACTCCAGAGAGCCACCACGTATTTCATGCACCCTGGAAGCTCGAAAGCCACAACCAGTCTTCCCGCAAGCGTGCCTGTAGGCTGTAGCCTATTGCTCAGTCGCCACTGGACTGGACAAAACATTGGTTGACCATATCTTAGGTTCTGACTACGGCCTGTGGGTTCAAGCCGCAAGGGGCAGGCCCGCCGGGGAAGGCCCTGTTCCAGCCCCGGACATTGGGTCTCGAAATGGCTTCGCGCGCCATCATGCACCCGCCCCAGGCCCCGGCTTAGCCCAACGTCTGGAACCTTTGAATCGCGTCTAAGGGATCTTTGCGCCGCGCCAAGACTGCCTTGAGGTTGCGGCACGCGCGCTCATGTCAACCTTATGCCCGTTCGGGATAGACCCTTTCTGGGGATGGGGACATTTCTTAGCGCGTCCTTCTGGTCGGATCTCGGTTCACGAATGGCACTTTGAGGCTCCCAGGAGTGGACGCTCATTGACATTTCATCCATTGGCCATAAAGAAGATATCAACTGTAGCTCTCGCAATCCATAGGTCATATTTGACCACTTCAGCCACCATCATTTTCCACGTTTCTTCATCTCTTGAATGTGCTCGCTGATCTCACAGTTACACGCTGTGTGGCGTAGTAATTCGATAAAAATTGTCTTCTAAAAGCCTAATATAAGTCCACAATAGAGTCATGACCATGGTTGCAGAAGATGATTGACCGGCATGGATAGTTGTGGATGAGTAGTACGCAAGCGGCAGTCGATTCCCATGGGAACGCCGGGGCCGGACGTGTGGGAACGATGCTGCGACTTCAAAAGGCAAGTAAACATGAAGTTATGGGCTCTAAACGGTGAGCTATTTGTCATCATTGTGTTCATATTATCAAATCCCAGCGATCTTGCTATTACTTTCACCTTAATTCTTTCCTTTTCATCGTCATTCCAGAAACCATATTCAGCGACCAGCTTAGGAGCTTATCAAGGGGACTGATGATCTTTGTTCTACTCAGCCCACCTACAACGTGACAGGATGGGTGTCGAATGATGAATAAAAGATCGCATGTTCTCTCTTTTGGATCAACATGATTAATACACATGTTGCGGGTTGAAACATGGTAACTGATTGCATCCTATTGTGGCGTTTGCAGTCTTGGTGGTCCTGTTGCTCCCATTTCATCTCAGTCCACAGAATTAGGCAGCCTGTCGTCGACGACCTCTTTCTCTTCTTAGAGACGGGGGATCAGCAAGGCTAAGCTGACGCATCGTGTCTTCCACCTTCCCGATGGCCTCCTCAACCCCCTTTTGGTGCCGTTGCCGAATTTCAGCTCTACGACCGCACTTGTGCCGCTGTCTGATTTTGTCGCGTTTGCCGTCATGTTCGTTTTCAACCGCATCTTCTTGCTTCGTGGCAACTTCGGAGGGGAGTGATTGAGATGAAGCAGACGGAGACGAGTCTTCGGTAGCTTTCAGGAAAGGAGGTCTTCCATGAGGTCTCCTTCTGTGAGGCTTCTCGTCTCCGTCAACTTGATGCAGTCGCCCCCTAGAAGCATGTCTATGAATCCTCCCTCTTAAGCGTTTAGGGTCTTTCTCATCTTTCGATGGTGCAGACGCCAATGAAATTTCCGACGTAGATTGTGGAGCTGGAACCTGGGGTTGCGAGTTGCTCAAGTTGGTCTCAGACTGAACGTGCTTTTCAACCGAGGTTGTCGAGGACACTGGACTAAGGGTGCTGCTCTCGACTGCCTCATACTCCGGCAGCAGAGTCGTTGCCCTGCTCAGTGTGTACTGGGATGCCAGAGTCTCTCCAGATAGGTTGATTGATTCAGTGACGTCATCCAACTTTTCCTCCGCAACAGGTTCAAGAGATGCAGGCGATGCCTCCTCGACGAGCTCCGGGAGTGGCTTATCCACATTCATTGGCGCGGACTTGGGTGTCCTGCTGGCGGCTTGCGCTCTTGCAAGGGCCCGCCTGTAGGTCTTCGTGTTGATCAAGTCATAATCGAAGTCAAACTCGGTGGTGCTCAGTATCGACTCATTATCACCGTAAATGCTATCAAGCTGGTCCTCCTCAGCGGGGTCGGCAGCTTTCGCTCCAGGGCCTGTCTTAACGGGGACAGTCTCGAAGCTGTCTTGTCTCGCTGCAATAAGCGTCGATTGGTTTTGGATGAGCAGGTCTTTGATATCTTGAGTAGAGCGTCTGCGCGAAGCCGTTAGCCAAACTAGAAGCTGATCACCACAAGGGCCGCTCTATATAGGACTCACAAATTGAGCGTTTGCGTGAGCAAGGTGAGCGTAGCCTTTTTCCTGTCGAGTCGGCCGAGGAGTCGGGTCATCTCCCCATCTTTCCACAATACTAGGATCTTTGTCTTCCAATCGCTCTTGGCGAACAGCTGCTCATACTCCTTGTGGATGAGTAACAATGTCGCATGACACCCCTTGACAGCCAAGGCGAACACGTCCTCCAAAGCGAGTCGATCAATAACGTTGGGATCTCGTCGGACCACATCCTCGACTTGACTGAGCGCGTACTGAACCGCGTAAATCTCCTCGGCGATATCGCAAACATTCTGTGGCGCATTATCCAAGTGGTCCAAGGTGTTTTTGATCTTCAGCGACGCGGTCAAGACGGCGCCCGCCAGTGACGCTGCCGCAGTGAGAATCGTAATCGGATCCATTCTCGCGATGTATCTCAACACTGAAGTTCATTCAAATAGCAGGTTTGTTCGGGACAGACTTACTCTATCTGGGCTGTTCGACTCGTGTTTCGACGGGCCGTGCGGCAACATCGGCCGGGAGGTTTGAAACATGACTATTCTGTGCCGAGGTTCATCTGCCAGCTTGACTTGAGTTTCATCGTGCATGCGAGTTGCATGCGAGCGGCTTTCTTTGAAAACGCCGAAGATCGAGAGCATGTGAGTCGAATATCGTGGTTCAGATCTGCACGTTGTAGTATCGCGGGGAGCCAGTGTCTGCGCACTGAGTTACGATATCCACCTCCAAGCACTCATATTAAGCTTCTCATGTCAGAACTTGCGACGCCAGGTCTGTGAACAAGATCCACTAGCCTTGTGAGACTTGGGAGGAATCAATAGGGCGTCAGGTTCTAGTTGATCAATTTCAAACCTCTTCATCTCAACAAAGTAGGATATTTCTGCCCTCTTCGTCCCGTGCGATGTCGTTGTTCTCTGATCTGCCCAACCCACCGGGCACGGGTTAAATGTATCTTGGAACCGTGGCTTGCAGTGATTTTCAAGTTGGGTTAAAAGAGTAATTAGCCCAAATTGGCGCCGGGACCCTGCTTTTCACTCCCGGCCGTTCCTCGGCGACGTTGAAGCAGTCGGGCAGTCTGATAAACGCCGCGCAGGCTACTTATTTGTCGGAAGATGCCGAGTGAAAGGAACCCATACCAAGACGATGTCATGCCTTTAAGGAAGTTCGGTACCGCATTCAATTTCTTTCCCCTCTCGTTCATTTTAGTAAGCCGGGAGCGCCAGCTGCCAATGCGCTCCTGGCTGCCCGGGACCGTGGCACCCGAGAATCTCGCAACATCTGTGGCACGGAAGAGATCTTGGTGCCGGAACTTGGCAATGCGACTTTTCAAAGGCCAGTTTATCAGGATGAACAGCACATGACTTGCTCGGAGGTATCGCACCTGTCTCTGCCTGTCGGATTCCTTCGGCTCCGTCGTTGAATTGAAAACATCAAGTCTATCAGCGTGGGCCTCTAGGTTGAACTGTGAGACTCCTAGTTTTCGCTAAGTCCTATGATTCGCTGGGCTGATTCGGGCCTCGAGCCGGGATGGAAGGTCAACCTGGACAAGAGCAGAGGACGGGCCAGTTCCCCGCATCTCCCCGATAACGAAAAGCTGCGACGAAGCCAGGGCCAGAAAGGCCTGAGCGATTGATCGCCCTACGAGCGTGTTGGCTTGCTAGTCAGACTGAAGTCTAATACTACGAGCTGAAGCCAGCAGAAGCAGCTGTAGAATCCGAGTCGCTCGGGTAGCTGGGGGCTCCGCGGAGGTTCTCTCAGCAATCTAAACCACGAGTGTCCATGTCGTCTGCAACCGCCAACGCGGTCAATGCTTGTAGGTGAGATGGTATGAAACACATGCGATCCGCCATTTAACTAGGACATATTTCGCCATTAGCAACCTTGATCGCCCGAAGCATACGAGGTGACGAACTAGAAAGCGGAAAGCCACGCGACTTTGACTTCAGTCGCGAAGCAACTGGTGTTAGAGTTTTGCCGGCACGACCTTCTACTCATTGGTTCATGATCAACAGAGTTTTGGTTTTCCCCTCTGTATGCGCCTATGTAGGCTCGAAAGGGATCAATTCTGTCGATCTCGCTGGCAGAATTCACCCCGCGGGCATTAAACGGCTCTGCGAAAGGCATGGGCCAAGGATCGAGTAAGCTTTGTGGAATGCCTAAAGAAGGGCAAATCCGAACGACATTCACGTCTTTGAAGGCAGAATATGTACAGAGTGTAGTCCGCAGGTTATTATATCTTTCATGACAGTCCTGTCCTTACGCGCTTCTCTTCACATGCTTCAATGTCAGCTCAATCATGTCCACTGCGGCGCAATTGCGCGGGACACTGGCACCCCTTCCGGAGAACCATCGCAGTGGACTCATCATTTTGACTGCAGTTTCATTCCTTTCGTTCCTATCAACGTTGATTCTTTGGCTCTTCATTTCGTATAAGCTCTTGAAGGAGCGGCTGACCCAAAAGAAGCAGCCCGACGACGCACGGCCAAATGTCGTCATTGGCGGAGTTCCGGATCTGACTCTTGGGCTTGATGCGCCCGCATCCGGGGCGCAAGGCTTCGCTCGGCTTCAAGAACTCGACAGGTTAGCCGCCGAAGAAGAACAACGAAATGCCGAGGCGGAACGAAGACGGATCGAGGAGGCGGTGCAGGCCCGGAACCCGTTTCCTATCCTTGTCTACAATCTGCTAATCGCAGACATGATGGAAGCGTTGGCATACGGGTTAAGCTTCTACTGGGTTTACGCCGACGGGATATTTGCCCCATCATCGGTTTGCTGGGCTCAAGGCTGGTTGGGTTCCACGAGTAATTTGGCCGCAAGTTTGTTTCTTTCTCTCATCTCGGTCAATACGTTTTTGACTGTCGGTCTGGGTTACAAGGTGCCGCCATGGGCGGTTTACACTGCGATCGCTGTCCTCTGGACTTTCGATTTTGTAGTCAATGGCGCCGGAGTCGGAATCACCGCACAAACTGCGCCGCCTGGAGAGTCCTTCTTCATGAGAGCGAATGTGTGGTAAGACACAGCTTTGAGCTGCTAATGTGATTCCGTGTCAGCTAACACACGGCGACTAGGTGTTGGATCTCCACGGCATACGACCCTTGGCGCCTTTGGGCTCACTACTTCTGGGTCATCGTATCGATCGTTCTCACGATATTCTTGTATTCTTTTGTTTTTTTCACATTGTGGCGCCAGAAGCGGAGTTGCCGGCACTTGCCAGAAAAGCGCAACAACCAAGAAACGGGACAGCGACGACTCTCCGGCTACCACCCGGCTTTCTTGCTGTACCCGTTCGTTTACATCGGCTGTAGCGTTCCATTGGTCGTCGGCCGAATCACGTCTCTATTAGGGATCGACCTTGGTATACCATACTTCGCATTCGCTGGCTGCGTCCTGGCCGCGAACGGCCTCTTCAACTGCATCTTATGGACGACAACGATCATCTTCAGCGCACCTCAAGATGTGCACGACACAGGGCTTGATAGGTACGCCTTCATGCGAACGCCGATACGCGAGTACGGGCACCGAGTCATCATTCGAGGACCAATCAGCAGAAGGGTTCCCATCTCGGAGCTGCAACCTACAAACAGCGGCGGGAAGAAAGAGTGGTGGTGGTGGAGACACGGGGGTTTGCGACCTTGGGGAAAGTCGTATGTCAATGCGCACGAAATGCCCATTGTGCGATCGGTGCGCTCATATGAGGTTCCGTCGCCGCCATATTCATTGCCGGTGATTGTGGAGGGGCCGTATATACAACTGGATGTTGTCACAGCAGTGAGATACGAAGCTACCGATCCTGCAGAGAACACGAAATAGAGACCTAGGCAGACAGCCGGAAAGGGATAGAACAGAAACCAGATTGACGAGAGAAGCTCCGTCATATTGATTAATGAAACTTGGATTATCGTTCTAATGAGACACAATTGAGTAGGCTGCGGTGTGCCTAGAATTCTATCCCGCTTTTCGACGCGTACATCAACCTACGGCCGCAAATCGACATCGGCCCGAAGTGTGGATATCCGGCTACTCCGGATGGACCCGATCCCGGCACCGGTCGGAGCTTATGTCTCTGCCAACAGCTTGTGCTGAAGTTTGACAGGATAGGCAACGCCAAGCACTCGGACTTTGAGGATTGCCCGCCGTTGAGCTTTTCTGCCATAAAACCTTTGGCAATCCGGCAAGGGGTAGCCGGTGGCCAAAACTCCATGTTTCTTGGGGCATGTGGCCCGGTCGGCTGTTTGTTGGTCCAAGACAATAATTGATGCTCAATGGAATATTGCTCAAGGCAAAATGCACGTACCTCTTGGAAACGTTTGTTGAAAAACACACGTGCTTTTCCAGTGGCTCCGCGCTGATGAGCACACAAAACGCCTTTCGTTGACCAAACACGCAAGGGAAACCTCTTTCAGCGGTGGTTCGACAGACCTGGAGGGTTCGAGAGCAGTAGATGCGGTTTCGGAAATCTCGATGAATTGAAGAAACGGCTGATTGGCTGATGTCGAATCTTTTGAGAGATCCATACCTCATTCCCAATACTTACACAGCCAAGCCATCCCTTGCTCCTCCTAAGGACCCGATCGGCCGACTTGATTAGCTGTTTGCGCATTCTAGGGGCAACACTGTCGATCTTCCCTCTCCGACAGCCCACAGGACATCCCGCCAATTTCTTTCAGGCGCATGCTTATGTTCATAAGGTGATTGATGTGGTTTAAAGAGGTCTTTGACTAGGGTTTTGAGGCATCGCCACTACCTGCCTAGCAACTCGCGCTTCGCTCTTCGAAGCTTGGATTATTTCCATCCCAAAGCAGACCCGTATTCAAAGATTGCTTCTCCTTGTCAAACGCGAAGACTGCAATCTTCTTGCCCTTCGCGGGAGCCCACAAGACTTCGCCGGGGCTTGGTGCTTTCTGGGCATGTCTTGGAGAAAGTTGAAGTCCTTTTGCATTGTATTACAACAGTGCTGTAGCGTATCTGCGGATTACAGACACTGTCTTCCAGATACTTAATAAAGAAACTGTCTGCCTTGAGATCAGTTCCTACCCCACTTGGCCATCAGCCAACAATTTAACAGCTCAGCCCAGGTCCGGCCTTGAGTCTATCGCACCACGCTCGTTCAACATGTATTCAAAATACCTTTCCATGCTCATGCCGGCCTTGATGGCCATATTGGTCTGTTACCATTCCACGGGCATCTCGAATGCACACTAACGAGACCTTAGGCAGCAGCAACCGAAGCTCCAATCGCAGGCTACGATGTCTTTGTGCCTGAGTGGGAAGTGAGAGCTCACCCCAGTGGCGACTCACTTCGCCTCAACGGAACGGCGGAGGATGTCATCCAGCAGATCGAAAAAATCAACCCGGACTTCAAGAGATCATTCAACGTTGATGATCTCCCAGAAGAGGAGGAAGGGATAAATAGTGCACACGAATTGCAGAGCCGCGCTGTGACAACTTTTCCCCTGGATAGGGTCATCTGCGACAATTTTGAGCCGGCCAAGTCGGCTGAGGTCATGAGTGCCGTCCGATATTTGAACGACATTGGTGGGAGGCCCAAGAATGGCGGTGGTCCAGCAAACTGTGGTAGGGTTAGCTGCGGTTACAAGGTAAGAGAGCCAAGAACCTCTGCGTTGAAGTCGCTGTTAGCTAACCTATCATGATCACCAGGTCGCCGTTTGGTGGTGCAATGATGTAAGTCTCTCCCCCTTCTTCGGGCACGAAATCCCAATTCCCCATAGGACCTGAAGGAAACTGACGAATGATTTCTGATAGGGAGCGCAAACGAGAGAACTCAGTGGTTTCAGCTCCATTACGGCTGGTATCTATGCCATCCAAACGATGTGCCAACAGACTCGGCCCAAGTTTGCTGGGCAGGCCTTTCACCCTGACAACTGGAATGTAATAGTTCGTTGGGAAGACTGTTAAGAAAAATCAGGCGTGCTGAAGTCGCATGTAAAATGGATCAGACAACAATCAAGTCTATGCTTGGTCCTAAATGGCTCGGATGGAGCAAGCTTCACTTCTTTGGACACATATTTCTCACATAAGGCAGGGCGCATTGGAAAATCTATCATTGGCAATGGACGCGAGAGCTCTTACTATTCATTGCACACTTCTTAATAGCAAAATATTAATTCAGATAATGTCTAAGCCCAATAGACTCTCCACCTCGCGGCAGGTTCACCGCCAATACCTTTCTACAACCTTCGACAGCCGTTCAACGCCAGTATCGATTTGATCCTTCTGCGCAGCGGGTATTATCATTAGCAAGTGGGACCAAGAATACTACTGAATGACTTTGAATTATCTGTGTCTTTACTTACCGTCGGTGTCGCAAACGAAAAGCGGAAGTGCGCCGTTCGTGGGTCGGCACCTCGTGCCTTTGTTGTCGTCATGTCCGGCCCTTGCCATGCATGATAATAAGATCCCGGTGTCAGAAGTACGAGCTCAGTAGCCCACGCCTTCCACAACTCTTCCGCAAAATCTTGTTCAGGATCTTTGCTGGCGCCAGACCTTTCCATCTCCATGAACTCAGGGATACCGTCAAAGTAGAACTTGCACCAGACGAACATGCCAGCACCAGGGTCCACGAAGCTGAAGACTGGTCGCAACTCTCCACTTTGCTGAGACCTTACACATGCGACGAGCCCCTGCGCCTGGGGTACTGGTGACTTGGCGGCAGGGAGCACAACGAAGCGTGCGTGGAACGCGTCAAGTAGCCAGTCTCTCCTCTCACGGTACTGAAATTGGAGACTCTGAAGCCAGGTAAGATAGCCGTCAATGCCCCAGCGTCGGAGTAAGCCCAAGACAAGAGCTTGGCTGAGACCTGCGGGGTCTTGTGTCTCAACTTCTGTCGCGCGGAGAAGACGTTCAGTGAAGACCGGGTTAGCCACGAAGTACCCCATGCGAAGTCCTGGGAAAAGGGTTTTTGAGAAAGATTCGAGGCGTATGACACGGCCTTGGACATCCATTGACAGGAATGTCGGAACCAGGCTTTTGAGAAATTCCTTTGTCGGCTTGGGTTGAAATGCGGGTTCCTTGGGGGTAAGGTACCCGGGGAATTGCAAGAAATAGTACGGGTCGTCCTCGACGATGATGATGTCTGCGCACTGTGAGTTCTCGAATAACATCTAATGAGGTCTGCCCCTACCAAACTCAACACAAACGTCGTATATCTCCCTGCGCCGTTGGGCTGAGATAGTGATGCCGGTGGGGTTTGATCCCACGGAAACCAAGTAAAGTCTGCTTTTAGTCAGATCCCAAAGCCGAAACCTCGGTGCTGTTACTGAAAACTGACGTACACTCTAGGTCCTCTCTTCTCCTCATCCCAGTTCTGGAGAGTTGATCGGAGGTCTTGTGACAAGATGCCATGTGCATCGGCTGGGATGGGCACGGCCTTGATCCCAAAGGGGATCCAAAGAGCCTGAGCCGAAGGATAGGTAAACTCCTCGACAAGAACAAAGTCGTTTTCTTCACAAAGAAGCCCGACAATCTTTGCCCAAGCGTTCGTATTTCCCGGGTGCAGCAGACATTCGTAATCGCATGGAGGCGCATGGACCGTCTCGGTCAGCTCTTTGGCTAGTTCAACTAGCTGGCGGTTGCCGGCTCCAGAACCTATTATGAACTCAGGTTTCTGTTCTCTTTTGTTGATCGGAACTCGGGTTTGGTTTCATACCATATTGCAAAAATTGAGACAACTCTAGATCGCCAGGTGATGCACCCCGACCAAGAGTGAGACTCAGTATGTCCGGGTTCTCGGCCGCCACCTTGCGGTCCACGGCAAGAGATGCCTCCGGAGTCAAACAACTGAATTTGGCTTGTTCAAGCGGGAAAAGAGATGGATGTGGCAGTCCTGCACAGCTTTTGAGCATCATCGTGTCAATATCCTCAGTGCGAATGTGAATTACCTCCAGCAAAACTAATCATGCCATCATAGCCCATAAACTTGATGATGTCTTTCAATGGCGATGGATGCCGAGCTTTGCTCTTGGCATTGATGTGGTGGGAAAGGTCCACATTGGAAGGGATCCTATCGATGCTGCCCATCTTGCCCGTGTAAGAGAGAGGTGTGTGGTCGACTTTGGTGCCAAAGGCTTTGGTTGTAGATGTTCGTTATTCGGCGTCAACCATACAGCTAAGGTAAACGGGCGCTGCATTCATGATCTATGGCCTCTTATCTTATCCATTTCATTTTCTTTCTGCGGCATCTGGTCATTGCAATTTGTCTAGTCATTGTCATCAACAAGCCTAGGCGAGAAGTCTTCGGCCGGAGATCCGACCGAAGAAGATGGCTTATCAGCAGGCCCCGCGGGCGATAGCGCACCTGCTGCCGCTATCGGCCCCGCAGCGGGACGGATGTCGGACCCTCGGAGACTAGATCTGTGACCGATGACGAGCAAAGCGATATCATTACGACATCAGATCGAGCTTCCGTTTGATAACTAAACTTCGGGCGCTGGTGACGTTTTTTGTGAACAACCCCGATAACCAAGCAAAATATTTCCCGACCAAGATGGGCAACAACATTTCGTACCAGCAAACGCCGGTTGAGCTGAGCTTAGGGGACAAGGGCAAGATCCGCGGCCTTCAGTTCGACGATAAGTCCCGCCGATTCACGGGCGTTCCTTATGCGCTTCCTCCGACCGGCGAGCACAGATGGCGTAAACCGCGACCACTGCCGACTTCATATTCGTACAGCGACGGCGGAGACTGCGCATACGATGCGACGAAGTTCAAGGCCGTGTGCCCTCAGAAGGCCTTCCACGTCGTAAAACCTGACGGCCAAGGCGCTACTCACAGCGAAGACTGCCTGTTTGTCAACATCTGGACTCCAGTGCGCAAGGATGGGGAGGAGGACAAGAAGTGGCCGGTGAAGCTTTGGATCCATGGCGGCTGGTTTCAGATGGGAGACGCGTCCCAGGAGCCTGGCATGGATGCGACCGAGCTCATCACGACGGGCGGGCTCAACGCAATTGTCGTAGCCATTGGATACCGACTTAATGTCTTCGGCTTCCTGGCTGGCGAGGATCTTCTCCGAGAAAGCGGCGGCGAGGCGGGCGGCAACTTTGGCCTGTGGGATCAGCGGGTCGCGGCCGAGTGGGTGCGGGACAATATCGCGTACTTTGGCGGTGACCCCGACAACATCACCCTCGCCGGCCGCAGCGCTGGTGCATACAGTGCCGAGGCGCAGATGCTTTATGACTTCCGCAAGCCAGGGAACAAGTCCTCGCTTTACCGCCAGATTTTTATGGACTCCAACGCGATCCCTGCGCAACCCAAGTCCTTGGCAGATGTTCAAGGGCAGTTCGACGAGCTCTGCGAATACTTCAAGATTGAAAAGAGCCTATCAGGATCTGAAAAGCTCTCAGCTTTGCGCGACATCAGCTGGGAAGATCTTATCAAGGCAATCCCCCATTTGAAGAACCACACCTTCCGGCCCGTTACGGACGATACTTTTGTGCATTCGGGGATGATCGAATACCTGCAAAGCAAGGAGTTTGCCGACGAGTTCAAGGCCAGAGGATACAAGATCTTGATTGGCGAAGTGCGAAACGAAGAAACATTGTACTCTTCATACAACGCCCCGACCGAGCCGACGTTAGACGCCCTCAGGCTGCAGGTATCGAACTACTATGCCCCTGATGTTACTGATCGAGCCATCCAGCAATACAAGTTACCGGAGTCGGACAAGCTGGAAGATTGGCAAAGGACTTTTGGTAAGCCACTCAAGACTTGAAGTTGTAGAACGTTTGCTGACATCAATGATTTCAGGAAATATTGTGTCTGATGGCCAAGTGCGCGCTCCGTCTCGAGCTCTGGCCAAAGCATTAGTCGATAACGGCGTCAATCTACAAGATGTCTGGCGATACCACATCGCATATCGTTTGTCTTTCATCGATGAGAAGGTGGCACCAGCATCGTTTGGTGTCGCACATGCGATGGACAGGCCGATTTGGAAGTAAGAGCTGCCCCTAACTGGAGGAACCTCTGAGTTCCGTGAGAGAATCGAACTGACTTAGACTCTACCTAACAGCTTTGCCATCTGTCACGGGCCAACGCCTGCTGAAAGGCAGCTGATGGAGGATTGGATCGGCATATTGGTTGCCTTCGTCAACGATGACAAGAGCTATGAGTTCGGCACCACCTCAGTTGATCAGATGAAGGTTATGACTCCAGAGGGAAAGATTGAGGTTCAGCCAGACGGAAGATGGGAGGAGCTGGTGAAGCTAGGAAACATCTTTGCAGGCAACTAGGGCACCAATAATAGGATTTTTCAAGCCATTCATGTTCAAAATTTTCCTTATGAACTGCGTTCAGATGCTACTGCCCCAGGCTCTATGTCAGAGAAGACTGCCGAGTCGAGTCAATGAGCCTGACCATAATCGCATAATGCGCTAGTTGATAGGTGTCTGAGCCTGTACGCAGAGAGAGAAGGTGGAACTGTACGTTTAGTGAGATTGGACGTCACGGAGATCGACTGAAGACGGCGTAAAGACGAAGAACCATGGAATTAGACCTCGAACAGACCTCATGCGAGGGCTCTCCGATGCGGCCAGTGCATAACATGATGTGTATCAAAGAGGTCAGCCCATAAATGTCCTCTCCATAGAAGACCGCAAGTAGCATGCATCACATTGATCATCAAATGAAATGGTATCTAATTTCATTAAGTTCATCGTAGTGTTGTTACAATTATTTTACAATTTTGTACATCCCACCTCCACGTATTCCACGTCATTCCCTTACTTTGTCGTAACGTGGTCTGCAGTGTGCGCCGGTGGCATGCCCGAAACGCCTCCGTTATTCGGGGCGCCGTATCCGTACTGGCCAGGTGCAGCAGTGTGCGCATACCCGTAGCCTTGCTGTTGTCCGTAACCTTGCCCGTAGTTGTAACCACCTTGCGGGTTGGTGTTGTTCGGGTTGTAGTTGCTGGAGCCCATGCTGGAGCGGTTGTCCCCGTAGTACTTTTGCATCTCCTTGTTGTGATTGGCGCGCTGCCTCTTGTGGCGGCGGAAGAGGCAGAAGGCGAGGATTATTAACGCGATACCGACAACAACTCCAATAACGATGGCGGCAATGATGCCACCGCCGATAACACGGGCGCCGGTACGGACTCTGCTGCCGGACGAGCTGACTCTGCTGCTTGTCACTCGAGTAACGAGGTTGAGAGCTACTTCGCGAGCCTCGATTGGGAGAGAAGGCATGTTGAGTGGTTGTGAGTTGGAGTCTCCCAAGGTTTGATAATGGATATTCAATCTCGCGGTTTTCAACACCAATGAGTAGTTTGTAAGTGGTGTTTTGTATTGCTTGGTGCAGGACTTCTTCCGTCTCAAACACATGGCAGGACGGCGTGGGCTTTATCTTTTCAATTAGGAAGGCACTTTCTAGCGTTGCTGAACGTCATAGTCAACACGTCAGGCCAGCTGTGTGCCGGATCCCCCCCCCCCACAGGTAACATCACCGCCTCAATTAGTACCAGACAAGTGCGCGATGAATGACATCGTTCGTGGCACAGCAGCAATTGAACTCGTCCGTTTCGGGGGATACGAGTGGCTGACTGGCCCCCAAGCCGTTTAGTCTGGCCGGCTGTTGAGCAGGATGAATTGCCCAGCAGGCATTAGACAGGCGGGATCGACCGTTGATGTCATCAGTCTTACTGCCAAGCGGGATCAGCCATCCTAGCTAGCGTCTACCATAAACCGCCTGTGGCACGCGGGGTAGGCAGCCACATTGACGGTTGGCGAATCCAGAAGCCGTCCAGAATTTTAGAGACAAATCGTGTTGAAATTTCTAGAAAACAGGAAAACGGAGAGAAGTGCTTGAGCTCAGGAATGCTGATCGAAGCTGCATTCGGCCACACGCGATGAGTGAAGCCTTCGCTGGCTGCTTCCGATTCACATCATCGCACTTGGCCCGACCGGACCCTGAAAATCGGTGAATTGGGGACTTTGGGCGCATAATCGGTGACGATGATTTCGCCCGATAGGATAGAAGGCAAGTCTCCCTTGTGTTGATAGCCCAGCCACATCATGTGCCACACATGTGGAAATCGTGCCCACTTAGTCGATCGACAGATGAGGCTGTGCTCACCGAAGGCAAGTTTGGCGATTCAGTCGCAACTTGTCTCTGTGCGATCATACGGCTGCGCAACAAATACACAGACTCCTCCAATTTTTACCTTCACATAATCAACTCATGTGTTTCTCATTCCTTGGTTCAAGTTTGGTGGTCTTGATTAATATTAGTGTCCACGATACATATAGCAAAGACTAGTGTCATCTCAATAATGCACTCCAACTGACTAAGCGGGATAGAGGTGGATTTGCGCTCGTAGTGCGTAGGTAAAACATTAAGCTTGAAAGCCTGACGGACATCGGCCGAACACTTTCGCGACTTCAGTTGGTCTCTTCAGCGGGACAACATGTCAACCTGGGACGACTCAACGCTCACAACGAAAGGCGCGAGCACGTCAACGGGTCTACCGATGCCACCCGAACCTTTGAAAAACGCCACCAAACAAAACCTCCCAAAGCCTCGGTCCGGAACGTGAAATACTTGGCTCTAACCCGATGCCGCTGCAGAACTCACGGTACCAGCCCAGGACCTCATCCAGTGCTGAAAATTTTCGTTATGATCAACTACCGGAATGGATACCTTTGTGGGCCTCAACTGGCCATCACCACATTAATTAGCCCCGGCCGAGCAGGTTCGTCACCTCCGATGTGCCGCCGTAGGTGGCCCTTATTCCCCTCATTAATATCGGCCGCCAGACCCCTGCTCAGTCGCGGGGCCTAGCTGGGTCAAGATGATCTGATAAGATAATAAAGTATCTGTATCGCTCACCAACGTGGCATCCTGCCGCCGTCCATACAATTACACCCTTGTCTTGAGCCTACTAGGGCCCTAAAGCACAATCAGTTTGCTGCAGAAAATTATTGCTTCTGTGGGAAAAGTGAGGGGAACGAGCGATAACGATTCCCGCACGCCACCAACAATCAACACCATCCCATCCCATCCAATCTCACAGCACCACTCAATCGGATCCTACCCCGAGCCACGTCAAACCGAACCCCTCCTCTCTGCTGGATCAGTCTCTCGCGAGCTTTGTTCTGCCCATACGACAGCAGCAGCAGCAATGGCGCCCGCGATCCCGCCCACGCGACGGTCGCGCAACGGCTGCATCGACTGCCGCCGGGCCAAGGTCAAGTGTGACGAGATCCGCCCGTCATGCGGTACTTGCGCCCGGCGTCGGCACGTCTGTCAGGGGTACAAGACGCCTGCCCCTACCCACTCGCGATCATTCAACGCGTCACTGCCGCCGTCTACGGACTCGTCTGGCATCGCTTCTGGTGGCAGCGGTAGCAAGAGCGCAGTGGGAGCAGCGGCGGCGTCGCCAAAGACTCCGGCGAGCGAGGCTTCGGTGACCGAGACGATCGCCGTGGCAACCACCCC
The DNA here is from genome assembly GCF_026319265.1 of Colletotrichum chrysophilum. NCBI lineage: Eukaryota > Fungi > Ascomycota > Sordariomycetes > Glomerellales > Glomerellaceae > Colletotrichum > Colletotrichum chrysophilum. The sequence continues at coordinate 195,339 of NW_026517356.1, read as the reverse complement.
GGCGGAGGCTGAGTGTCGGCCGACGCTGGTGGTGGAAAGCCCGAGGATCTTCTCGCTCATCCCGCCTGGCACGGTGCCGCTCGGGGATCAGCCGCATTTTGAGGTCTACTTCAACAGACACCCCTTTGAGCTGCTGATTGGCCAGGAGTTTGTGTGCGAGATGAACGCCAACGTCTTGATGATGTTGCAGCAAGATCCAGTGACGGTCGCAGACGCCGTGTCGGCGGTTGGCTACTCATATCTTGTGGGGATGGGGAACAACACCTCACAAACACTGCTGCCGGTGCTAAATCGCAGGGCAAGAATACTTGCAAACCTAAGAAGCATGAAACCTTCGAGTTATTACTTTGAGGAAGCCCTCTTCTTACTTCTCGGTCTCTGCGCAATGGAGGTGAGTTCTATGCTCCGTGTGGGACGTTCTCACCCGACTGTGAATCTCGGGTGGTGAACATGGATCGTATGCTCACAGGGTCCAGCTCGTTACTCTGGCGCAACCAGGACACCAGGCTACCATCCCTACTGTCCTGTCCAACGTGGCGTCTCTCATCACACACCACGTCTCTGCTGGAGGAAATGTATCGTCTATTGCGAGATATTACCTTCGCGCATTGGCTAGACAGGATCTCGTGGTCTCGCTCGTCCAGCTGCGCCGGCCCAAAGTGCCCACTTACGTCTGGCTCGAAGACGAGCCCAAGCCTGACCGACTGCTCGGCTACACCGTGACCATGATGCCTCTCCTCGAAGAACTCTGCACGCTGGCGGAGGAGGTTCGAGATCAGGTCCTTCAGCCTGCTTTTACCAACTCTCTCCTAGATGGACCCGGGACCATCCCCACATCGGATGACACTTCGCCGCCTTCGTTGTGCCTCGACAGCTGGCTGGACGCGGGTTGCTCCGATACCCTTCTGCGAGCGGATTCTCTCCGCATGCGGCTGGAGGCCTGGCGCCCCATGATATCTGACAGCCTCTCGTTCCGCTCGTCGCGCAAGTTCCGTGCACAGGCTGCATGCTACCGGGCGGGGGCCCTCCTGTACTTGCATCGTCTCTTTAACCTCCCCAACTCATCCCCCACAGCAGACGCTGAGGCGTTAAGCAAGGCTCACGACGTGATGCTTTACACCAGCGGCCCGCCCGCGGAGACCAAGATGTTGCTGTGGCCCGTCTTCCTAGCGGCCTGCGAGATGTTAGATGATGAGGATAGGACTGCTGTGCGGGACGTGTTCGACTCGATAGGCACGCATCGAAAGACGGTCACCGTCGAGCGGACGCGGACGTTCGTCGAGGAGAGGGTGTGGAAAGCTAGAGATGCAGGCCGGGACTGGAACTGGATGGTGCTAGCCCAGCTTTATCCGGGAGAATGTCTCCCTATATGAGTCATCCAATGGTAGCGGCGTTCGGGGCTGGATGGTGTTGGGCGTGGGAAATGCTCGCCTAGTCGGCAAGTGGGAGGAGTCGTCTGCATTCCGGGCGAACCCTTATCTATCTATACTAATTCACGGGTCTCTTTGACGTTGAAATAGGCTTCTTTTGAGACGCACGTTGGTCATGGATACGCCCCGCGGCTCATCCGTTCCCGTACCCATTGTCTCGGATTCATCGAGACCGCGTGGGACTAGGTGAAATGCCGGACAGGCGTTGTTATCTATGCTATCACCAGAAGCTATCAGTGATCCGGGGATGGCAGAACATCGCCATGGATGTTGGCCAATCGACGATCTCAGAATATTCACAAGTGGGCGCATCCATGTTCGCTTTCCCGCATATCTCTCTACGCGGGCGTTTTTGACCCTCCAAGATTGCAAAATGTCCTGCACGTGTTAATAGCGCAAGGGGCGGGAATCACTGTGATTTTTTTTTGTGAATTTTGCTCTGCCCTCGCCGTCGGTCTTGTAGCCTGGTCAGGCGATTTTCCCACTGATTATCCCACAAACGGGCTGGTTTGGCGGGAACCAAGTGCGGGGTCCGATGTGACCTCGGCGGGCTGTCGGCGTGATGTCCTTGGTGGGAGTTCGATTCGTTGATCCCTGGGCGCGGCAGGGATGCATGGATCTGATAAGGGTCGAGGCCTACAGATGCGCGTCGAACCACTGAATCTGATAAGCTACTTGGCTCTCTCATCCTACCTGCTTCTTCCCGAAGAGGGTCGTCAAGGGTACAATCGATCCCGTGTGTGGGGGGAAATGCGTCTTTTTTTATTGCCGACATAAGGACCACATCTCCTGCTTGTGAAAAAGTTTGTTTTGATTCATTTGATCAGCTTGACCTCGCGGCATCCCACTGTTCATCCCACAAACTGCGCATCTAGACTCTTCAACAAGTTCTAGGTGCTCTGTGGCCTGCGAGTGCATGAGTACCCGACCTGACGGACCATCATCAAGTGGAGACCGAGTGCAGTTCACGATCCCCTCAACGGACGACGACCTTGAAATCACACCTCTGTTGGGCGCTGAGTCGTACAATCACGGCACGATGGGCAAGGCTATCCTCGAGAGGATCAGGGTGAGAGACGACGACGAGCACGGGTACGAGACGACGAAATGGATCAACCCAGACATCGCGCCTCTGCCACCAAACCGGAGAACCTGGGGTGTTTGGGCCTTCCTCGGTTTTGGATCCATCTCGAAGTAAGTTTTGAAACTCGACGTGCACCTCTCATCATGAAGCTGACATCATCTCCGCAGCTTGTGCATTTCAGCATGGACTGGCGCAGCGTCCTTGTTGTCGCTGGGTCTCACGATCCCTCAAACGATCGGCCTGATGATTCTTGCCAGAGTTCTCATCTGCTTGCTTGTCATTGGCAATGGATGGATGGGTGGTGAATGGCACATCGGTTTCACTGTTTCTCAGAGGTAAGACAACCACGGAAGAGGCTCTCTATACGCCCAGAAACTGACGACGTCTGCAGAATTATCCTCGGCATGAATGGAGCCTACATTGGACAGCTGATCCGAATCATGCTTTCCATCGTGTGGTACGGCTCTCAAGCGTGGCTAGGAGGACTCTGTGTTTCCGCCATGTTGAGCAGCTGGAGCTACAAGTTCCTCACCATGGAGAACACGCTCCCTGAGAGCGCTCACATGGTCACCCGTGACCTCATCGGCTTCGTCATCTTCCACATTATCTCTGTCCCGTTCCTGGTGAGTACTTCATCGTGACCCTACTTCCAAATCGCATGAGTACTAACTCTTTTAGCTTATCCGCGTGGAGCGAGCCAAGGTCCCGGTCATCATCGCCAACATCATCGTCTTGATCACCATGATGGGCATTACCATCTGGGCCTGTACCACCGGAGGAACCGGTCCCTTGTTCGAGTCCGGCGCGAAGCAAATCTCCACTCTCACCAAGGAATGGGCCTGGGTCTACGGTATCATCGCTTCCGTCGGAAACATCTCCGCCGGTGTTCTCAACCAGAGCGACTTCACCCGTTTCGCCCGCCGCCAGGGCAACCAAGTTCCCGGAATCGTCTTCTCCCTCTTCATCCCCGGCATGATTGTCCCGATCTTCGCCATCCTAACTGCCTCGGCCTCCATGGCTATCTGGGACCTGGAGGAGCCCATGTGGAACCCTCTCACTGTCATCTCTCAGTGGATGATGGACGACTACAACGCCAAGTCCCGAGCTGGAGCCTTCTTCTGCAGTCTGGGCTTTGTTCTGGGCCAGATTGCCGAGAACATTCTCGGCAATGGATACGCTGCCGGCATGGACTTGGCTGGTCTTCTTCCCACCTGGATCACCATCAAGCGCGGTGCCCTCATTGCCGCCGTGCTGTCCTGGGCTGTCCAGCCCTGGGAGTTCTACAACACCGCGAGCGTCTTCGTTTCCGTTGCGGCTAGTTTCTCTGTCTTCATGGGCCCCTTGACCGGCATCATGATGACGGACTACTTCATCATCCGCCGCCAAAAGATTGAGATCAGCCAGCTGTACACCGGATCCAAGGAGGGCGCTTACTGGTACACCGGCGGCTTCAACTGGCGTGCCTTTGTCGCCTGGGTCGTGTGTTTCGTCCCGGCGATGCCCGGCATGATCGCTGCTGTCAACCCCAACGTCAAGATCAATGATGGTCTGTACAAGTACTACCTCGGCAACTACATCTTTGGCTTCCTGGATGCTGGCGCGCTGTATGCCATCCTGACGTTCGCGTTTAAACCCAAGAGGCTCGGCTTCCAGGACGACTTCGACATCTACGGAACGTTCGAGGAGGATGTTGCCCTCAAGAAGGGCATGGCGCCTTTCGAGAAGCCCAAGACCGTTGAAGGACCCATTGAGGGAGCCCCCGTGCACGTCGACAGCGACGGAGGAAAGAAGCCCGCCGAGGTTTAAGCAAGCAGTGCTGGCTGTACCAACTTGCAAATAGGTCGGGCACATGTGCCCGGATGCGTGAATTATCTTCAGATACCCTTTTTATGTCGAAGAACGAAGAATGATAATGTCAGATGGTTTACTTGTCTAAGATGATTCCTTGTCTAAGTTATGGCTTTGCTGTCCTTAAAGCCTCATATTAGCATGTAGAAATGTCAATTATAGACGAGACTTTACTACCAAAGAGCCTGTCGCTTCCTCCCAAGCCTTGCCGATGATGGTGCAATACTTCTCCGGTGACTTTCTCATGTGCTCAACGTGTCCACTGCCCTCCCATAAGTTGCTGTCAACCTTGTAACCCAGGTGCCTCGCCTCATTGACATGCTTCTCCACGGCTTCCCACGTGGTAGTGCGATCCTCCTTGGAGTATATGTACAGCCGCCTGGCTAACTTCGTCTCAAACATCTCATCATTCGCCATCCTGAAAGCGACAACAAGTAGATTCTCGCGTGAACGAACCAGCTCTACAGCACGCATCATATAAAGAATCATAATGCACATGACCTTGGTGACTTGTGGTGGCCAAGGAACCTTAGACCTTACACCAACCGTCATCGCATCCGCCATTCTCCCAATTTTGCCCGGGCTGTGATCAATGGACCCGGGCGTGGAGTCCATGACCAGCAACAAGTGTGGCATCGCTTGCCCGAAGGCATTTCGATATGCTTCGAGGGTGGCGGTGAAGTACAGGCATCCTGTGCTTGACAACACATGGACCAATCCTTCCCAGGTGTGTGGGAGGCAGACTCAGTGCCAAATGCTTCCTGGATGAGTGGCTGAACGCAGCTCATCCGTTCGTCTTGACTCGAAAACAATCCCTTGAAGATTGGTGCGAGAACAAGTATGATTTTGGCCCTGGAAAATAGGATGCGGAAGCCATCGGCGAATTTGGCGACATGTTTGAGGCTGGCATCGCCCCAGCCGAAAAGAAGTATCAGGTCTGGCCCATGTTCATCGGCGATGTCTTTATCAAGACCATGTTGTGGCACTGAGAGGAGGTATACTTGATCAGAGAGTCTTGTGAATTTGTCGGTTGTTTTGGTAGATGATAGCTGGGGGCCTTCTGATTGGATCTCTCCAATTTCTGCTTTGGAGGTAGTCATTGTCGTGATGTACGTGACAAGGTAGTCGACGCCGAACACACAAGCGAAATGAGCGACGTTCACAACGCATTAAAGAGGGACGAGGACTAGTAAAGTAAGGGAAACGGACATGCTGGGCCATATCGAGTTAGTTCGATACTGACTACACTACTGGGAATGATTGGCTGGGGTCTTGGGTTATCTCCCGCAGCACCCGCGGGCCGCAGGATGTGTGACTGTCAATATTGGATGCAGTAAAGCGGCGCAGCACCCGAGTTGCTACTTTCAGAAGATGACCACACTGGATTTAAATACATGCGCCGTGAGTGGTCAAACTAGATACCAAGCCCCATTCAGATACTGCGAATATTTGTGAGACTGCCTATTTTTCCTGTGTGCGCGCGGCTATATTTTCTATGTACTTAACTATTCCTATTAGAGACGATGATAGGGACGACGACGACCACGTTCATAGAGACGACGATAACGATAGAAACGACGACAATGTTACAAACTACGGCGACGAAAAGACGACGACGATAATGTGAACAACGACGACGATACAAACAACAAAGACGATAGAAGTAACGATAATACAAGTAATAACGGTAAGGTAGAGTGTAGAAAAGTAGTCGGTATAGCACAGGAAGAATAGGCGGTCTTATATATATTAAGCGTTGGATGCCGATTCCCTCTTGCAACTGGCTTTCTATACAGGCTAAGCTTCTCGAAACACTTGAACTTTTCGCCACACAAACACACGATGTTCTTTGCACTCTCTCAAAACACCAATCACATCATACGCTGCGTCTTCTTCCATCGCAAATTACCTATGATGTTGTCACTTGCAATGTCTCACTTGCAATGTCCCTTGCAGGCAGACGATAATCCTCCTGCGATTGATACTGAGCGTCCAGTCATGTTACACCTTGATCTTGGGCAAATACATCCGCTTGAATGCACCCAATGCCATGACGGGAAAGTAGAACTTGTAGTTGGGGTATCCGATCATACTTTCCCCCCAAAAGCCAGCTCAACTCTCACTCGGAATAGACAAGCAAACAAATATCCAGTTGTCAACTCACCATGTCCGATTGAACACTCCTTCAACGCCCTCGTGCAACCACTCGCCATTTCCCTGCTGCCGGCTCTGGATCAACTGTAGAGAGGTCAGCTCATTATGAAATTGCATGTGCGGGCCGTTTTGCCAGACAGACAGAAAATCACACACATACCTCAAGTCCTCTCCGAATAGGCTTTGGATCGGGGTATCCAGCGTGCATCAGCGCCAGCACAGCCCAACAAGTGTTGACGACCTGGCTCTTCTCATGCTGGATCCACCTCCTCTCGTCGCACGATGAATGATGCTCACCCCACCCCCCATCGTCCATCTGCTTGCTCAGCAGAAACTCACAAGCCCTGCGCACACGCTCGCTGTTGTGATACTGCTCGCCGACCGCCTCTAAGCTCTGCAGGGCAAAAAAGGTAGCATAAGTGAAGCAGATGGCCCATGCCCCGTACCAGCTGCCATCCTCCCGCTGGCTGTTACCAACAAAGCCAACCGCCTTTCGAATAGTCTCGTCAATGTCCCGCGTGCGATAATCAGGGAAATAGCGCTTAAACAGGAACAAGCTGGTTAAAACTGCGGTGGTGCACTCCGGGTATGAGTGTTCCACCATGATGCAATCAAAAACCTCGGCGGGGTTGAGTAGCTCGAGCCACTCGCTACCCCGAACCTTCTCGTAGCTCGCGAAACCCCCATCTGCGTTCTGCATGAGGAGCAAAGTGTCGACACAGTCCTTGCGTCTGTAGTCGTCAATCAATTGTGGGTAGTCCTGTTCTTTTTGCAGCATGAGCACCGCCTTGAGGCTCTCCGCCGCGCAGTCGGAGACGATGTATCCATTGCTTTTGGTGCTGAAAGGCCAGCCCCCCTTTCGAGGCTGACGGAAGGGGTCGTCCAGGTTGGTTCTCAGCTGGGACTTTTCCAGAAAGTCATGAGCTTTGTGCAACGTATCGCTGAATGTCGGGTCATCCGCGAGTCCTGCTTCGACGGCAGCCTGGACGGCGAAAGCAGTATCCCAGACTTGGACCCCATTGGTGCCGTTGCATGTCATGCCGTCTGTGCCCATCCAGAGGTATACATCGATCTTTTCGCGATGAAGTCGTAGTCTTTCCGAATCGGGCCCTTCCTCGAACCATGACTGTACCATGTGAAAGGCCTTAGTCACCGGCGCCAAACACTCCCAGTTTGTATTGCGCTCCTCTCTGAGCATCATTTCAGACGCTCTGCGGCTCGCCAGATCAAGCAACCATTGCGGCAGCAGGTAGTCGTAAAATATGGTTATGATGGAAAAGAAGAACAGAAGTAGAGGCGAAACAGAGCGCACGGCGTCTGATGGTGCAAGAGTGTTGCGATACTTGACAAAGTCGATCTTGCTGAATCGCTCGGTGTGTATTTCTTGTCGAATTTCGGTGAGAAGAGGCGTCAGTGGTATGGTACAGCGGTTAGACCAGAGGTAGGAGGTCGGGAGGTAGACAGCCCGGCATTGCACCCACCAACGAGAAGGATGGAAGGGTACCCATGACGGGAGAAGCCAGAGGTCAACAGGAATGCAGTTGACACCATCCCAGTCGTACAGGTTTAGACAGGCGAGCCATATCTTGCCCCATTGGGGCATTCCTGCGACCCCGCCCAGCGACAACAAGCATTGCCTGGCCTTGCTTGTCAGAGGGTCATGTCGGTCCATACCGAGGAGTCGAAGCATGACATAGTACAGGCCAGTCGCAAAGACTGTCGATTTGCCCTCCAGATGCAAACCCCAGCCCCCATCCTCGTTGGCGTGGTGTCGGAGATAGCAGACCATTTCCACCTTCCATTCCTTAGGAAGCTCAGATCCAGTAATGTAGATGGCGAACACAAGACCAGGGATCAGGAAACTAGGACCGCTGTAGTTGCATGCCCAATGACCTTCGGGAAACTGCAAACGCGTGAAGAAGTTGAAGCCGTCACGGGCCGTGTCGTCAAATGAGCGAGCCTTAGAAATGGCTTGCTGTTTCTTGTCTGGATTCAGAGTTCCGAGCAGATACTTTTCTGCGTGGCTCTGTGCGGGCTCATTGCCTTCACTCTCCGGAAAGTATCTCCAACGATGAACTCCCTGCTGGCTGGAGAGGCGCCAGCGCGTCAGGTCTGTTGCTGAAGATAGGCTGTCCATTATCACGTCTCATCGATACGACTGAGAAGGGAATGGGAAAGAAGGATCAATTGAGATGGGGTTGGTGGAACTTGAAAGGGGGTAAGCAATCCTCTTCCACTACCTTTCTAGCCCAGCCACATCCAATTTGTGTAGGTTCACCCTTCCCGAAGCATACTGTCTCCCCACACAGACACACGATCCCCTCAACACATCGCATTGTCTCAACCACTACCAATTAGGTCCACAAACTCTTTATTAGTAATAGGTAAAGCTCTGGGAGTAATTTCAGATTATCACTTGAAAAGACAACTTAACTACCTAGTAGTCATAACTAAAAGATTAGGAACTCTGAAAAGTAAAATCAGTCAACCGGCTTATAAACGACCGGTAGTCAGGTCCCGACCGGTTGTCGGGATGATGGCTCACTTTTATAAATCGGCTCAGCTACCCACGGTCCATCATCTGTTGAACAAGGGTACTTGCTTTGCAGTAAGACATTAGAACAGCAGGCATCTCAATGGAAGTCACTCCTAGAACAGTATAATTATGCAAATTCTTAATCGTCACAATGAGTCAGAAAAGACTGCCCTTGATTTGCGCAGAGCAAAATTTCGCAATAGAATAAGGCGAGACGCTGGTAGCTGGAGACCTGGTCTTCTATCAAGACAAAAAGAAAATTGTAACAGCAGAGTTGCTCTTTGGACGCCAAAGCACGCGCATTTGTATGACACAAATCATATTAAATGCAAGAGTTCGCGCGGACTGGATTCACGGGAACGCCGCTGTATGGGTTGTGCTGGTATTGACGGGTAGAACTACTTACTGTAAGGAGCTTTTCTTCACTAAACTAAAAGGGTCACGATGGACCTTTGCTAGAATCTGCAGGGCGGCTCCTTCTGTGTTGACATCAATTGAAGAACTGCCAGTCAGCGGGAATCGATCGGGGCGCATGCGTCATGTGTTTGGAAGGAAATTAATGTCCGCAGGACCCGTCGGAATCTTTATGTCTTGTTCGGAGAATCCATACGATTCCTACGGATACGGACACGGGTGCGGGAGACAATATTGATGGAACAGACGCGTTGGTGGAGATGATGGCTGAGTGGCTAAGTCGGCTGGCTGCCTCGTGGAGGAATTAGCGTGTGTTAATCCCACTGAAGCTTTTTGACCGTGCAGTTATGACATGAAGCCGCCGAAAAGCTATGTCTATGTCAATCCTTTCCTGATGCAGCATTATTATGTATAGGACCGAGCAGGAGCTGGCAGCAAGAAGACGGTAGCTGAGTTGCCGAGTTCCGACCTTTGACTTTGGTGGCGTCATTAAGTGGCATGCATTCCTGCCCCACCATTGGCCCGCTCGGATTCAACGCCATGGCGGATTTAACGGCTTTCTGGCTTGTCTTTGAAATAAAGCCGATGGAATAGACTTGTCGGGATTGTCAAGCACCGGCGGCCGACATGGATGAATCAACGACATTTGCATGTCGATATCAAGTATAAATAACCACGCTGTCGTCTTGTTCATTGGATATTTAAGAAGAAGTCACGATACTCACAGCTCAAACAACCTCAACATTTAGCACGGATTGCCCACTACTTAAAGCCCTTTCATACAACTCTTTTAACCATCATGGCATCATCAACACCAACTGTCATCATATTCGGCGCAGCCGGTGCCGTTGGAAGAGCCGCAGCCATTGAGGCCCATTCGCGCGGCGCTCGCATCTTCCTTGCTATGCGCAACACCCAAAAACCGATCGCGGGCCTCTCCGGAGAGTTGGAGGAGAAGAGCAACTTCACACGCATTGAAGCAGATCTTCTAAAACCGGATTCTATCCGCAATGCTATCAGCAAGTCGGGGGCAACAGTTGCGTTCACCTACGTCGTTCCTCAGGCCCAAGATGCCATGAAGTCGGCTTTTGGGGCGATGAGAGAAGCGGGCATAAAACATATCGTCTTCCTCTCATCATACACCGTTTATCCCGACAGGGAGGCTGCCGTCAAAGGAAACCATGCCATCGCAGGGCTTCATGCGCGAGCCGAGGTCTCTTTGGTGAAAACCGGTTTGCCGAGTACTATTCTTCGACCGATGTACTTCAGCAGTAACATTAGCTCGGAGGCCGAAGACGTCAAGAATGGCGAGGTCTACTTGCTAAGGCCTGGGGCAATCAGCGACTACTTGGCCCCTGAAGATATCGGGTCTGTTGCTGGTGCGAAGCTAGCACAGCCAACCACCGAGTCCGAGATCATTCCGCTCTGTGGTCCCGATCTTCTGTCACAGAGAGATGCATGGGAGATCGTGTCAAAAGAGCTTGGCCGGGAGATCAAGATCAAGGAGATCGGAGAGGAAGAATTCCTTGCGCGGCAGCAAGTCCCTCCCCCATTGGCCCGCAACCTCGCCGACTACTGGCTGGAAGGAGAGGAGGCGTTGGCGAGATATCCAGCAGACCGTTACAAGGAAGCATCCGCAAACATGAAGAAGTACACAGGAAGAGAGCCAACTACATTTTCTCAGTGGATAAAGTCTCACAAGTCTGAAATATTCGACGAGTAGTTGCCGAGGGATGTGACACACCGCCCGGGGTCGTGGAGGAAATGCAAACCCACATCGAGACCCTCCTGACCTAGGTAATTAGACGTTGAAGAAAGATATGATGCGTTTGCTTGAAATATACTGGTTTCTTGCAGGGAAAGTTAGGACATTTTGAATAGTCCACATTGCAACAATTTGATTGATTTTATTGACGAGCAAGGAGTCCGAAATATTCAGGTAGAAAACAATCATATTAACAAATTCATCTCCGGTGAAAACCTACATGGCAAAATCTTGTGGTATGGCTTGACCAAGAAATCTCAACAGCTCAATCATCCGCAACCAATTCCCATCACACAATCACAAACGATGTGTGCTGATGATTTGCAACACTTTGACCTTCCATAATGCCCATGATGAAGCTCTCGCCCAAGAAGGTCCACTCCTCCACATCCTTGTGAGCCCGCAGCACAAACGGCACACAACTACCTTTACACACCACCACGGTATCCCCCACACGAGTCTTCTTAGATGCAAGGCCCATGTATCCACTGGCCGTGATTATGAAGGACCTGGCATGAGTGCGTGTGATGGCTGAGTCGGTGAAAGGTTTGACATGGATCCTTCTCCTTTCTTCCAGTTCGTCCTCGGTTTCCGGGTCTTTAGGGCTCGGCAGAAGTGGCGGTAGAGGGCTACGCCCAAGCCAGATATCGAAGTATTGCTTGTAAGAGTCTGGAACCAGATCCCATCTGAAATCTCGGTCAGCCATGAGGGTGCGCCAAAACACATCGTCCACACTCTTTGGCTGATACGGGCTTTGAGCCGACAACCGCCGCCTTGCCTCCTCTTCCCATTTCAGAACATTGGCCTGCGTCTGTTCTGCTCTTTGCCTGACGTTCTGTGCCCTTTCCACCCCATTACTGCCTGAGTATGGCGGTAGATACGGGTTCTCGCTTGCGAACACCACGGTATCAATTATCCATCCAGTGAGATGGATTACCTTCCTATGTCTGTCTGATGATGTCGACTGTGGAAACAGCTTTTCCACACCATCGGAAATTTTCACATCGGGCCCGCTGGCGAAGAATCCTCCTGGGGTAGTTGGCCCAAGCCAAAACCCTCTATACCCTGCCTTCTCCCTGTCCGGGCGGTTGGAGTAGTCTCGACACCAAGAGGGAAGATGAAGGTCCGGGTCAACGTCATCAACATTGAATTGAAGTGGCAGCAGATACTGCCATTCCAAAATGAAGCGAGCCGTTGCACGAGCATATACGTCTGCTACAGTTACGCTCTCGCTGTAGTCTGGCAGTATTGGCAACAGGTCTGACCTCTCTTGTTGTTTCCCAATACCAAGAAGCCCATAGATCTTATCGCGGGGGTCCGTAGCGTAGAAGCTGTCAGTCACTTGGGTCCATGTACTCAAGGTTGCTCGGCCCGCTTTAATGAGTTCCTTGTCCTCTGGATAGTCCGTCAAGATCACCGAAAATTTGTTTAGAGTAAGTTCAAACCGAGAAGGCTGTTCTGAATTATCGATGTACTTGCGGCTTGGGCGATGGTATCCGCGCCTCACATCGTCAAGGTGAACGAAGGCTTCCACTGATACTGTCTTCGAACCACAGAGAATGATCGGATTCGGCGAGAGCAAGATCTCTTGGATGACCCAAGTGCGAGACCACCACCCGCGAGCTTGCAATGCGACGATGGCAACCAGCTCCTGTTCGCTGAATGTGTCGGCAGTGATGTTCCAGACGTCATCGATATGTAGCCTGTGGATGGCGTCCATTGCCAGGTCGCTGTCATCTGCTGCTCCTCCGAGCCATATGAGAGTCTGCGTGGCTTGCGAATAGATTTTGTCCATCAGTGCAACCTGGTTGTTCTTTTCTACTGCCTTGGTGGCTTGGTTGATAGAGATAGCGTCTGCCCAGATAACTTTGACCGAGTCGCTGGATCGGATCTGGCGAAGGAACCCATCGAGATTCTTCGGAATGCGGAAGTCGACGTCATCGTCGAATTTGATGTCGCACTTGTCGGCGGGATCTCCCCAGGTGTACGACAAGGCGATGTAGATTGGCTTATCCGAGAGCGACACGACTCTTGGAATGCAGTTTATCGGCGCATCCTGACTTGTTGCTGGCTGAAGCTCGAGCAGACGTATTTGCTCTTTTGCCCCATCAAGGGGCACATCGTACGTTCCAGGCATTATTTCTTGTAGTTCTGCTATTGCAATGTTCAATCGCAGAGAACCTTATGCGCAGAGAATGGATTGGGGGCGAAAAGGAGGTATATTGGGACACGTCAAGCTTTAAATGCCCCATGCGCTGGTTAAGAGGGGCAAGCAAAGGCTGCCTGGAGTCAATATCCTTCATGCATAGTCGGCTTATTATTGCCGTTCTTGGACAGAGCTGAAGACCGAATGTGGACGAGCTGAAAACCAGAGCATGGGTAAATTGAGCTAGTGAATCACACGCAGGCAAATATTCAATATTATGCAGCTTGCGTGCGGCTGGAACACGGAATGAGAACGAGATGGAACGATGAGCTCTGTGAGTTACCAGCTATGGAGCTAAAAAATCATATTATTACAGATCATCTGATCTCAACGTTCACGTATGATTCTACATTGAAGTCAAATTCCCTGAGCAAAAGACGAAGCGCCAGCTGTCGTTCTAGGCTGTGATACCTCTGAAACTCAGGCCCGCTAGAAACTGGGTTCCACATCCGTGATATCCCCGCCTGTTGCATTTCGAGCTCCTCTTTCTCAAGACTTTCTTGCTCATCATGTTGACACCACGATGTCAGCCATGCATCCTCCTCCATCGCTTTCCAGAATATTTCCCGCCTCTCCATGTCCAACTGAAAAAGTCTCCAATCCCAAAGTAATCGTTTTCGATGTGCCTTGGTGTAAGCCCTAGTGACCAGGGACAATAGTGGTTCATTAACATTCCTGATTTCTACAAGTTCCGGCTCCCAAAATAAAAACAACATATGTTGAGCGGCAATGAGTGGTTCAACACCTTGCAATGTATCCTGAGAGGTGGATAATGTGTTATCCCATTGAGTCTGAACATCCAAAAAGAGAGAGGGCAGAATTCGAGACGTTCTTGGAACACTTAATGGGCCGTCTGGTGCGAAGAGATTCTTCGTGAGATCTGCCCAATCCTTCAGGTCTTTGAGGATTTGGACACTGGAGATTTCCAGTAATCCTACTTCAATCTGGTCCCAGTGTCGTCCAATTGCAGAAGGAATGAGTGACCATAAGAGAGATGTAATGGCGTCAAATGACTGTAGATAGCACTCCTGGAAAGCATAAACTTCCTTCGGTCTGCCATCGTCTTCAGTTCCACAGCGTAAAATGTCAACGCTGTCGAAAATGCTTCGAATCAGTTGAAGACCTTCATCGCACTGAAATAATGGCAAAATCCTTTTTTCAAAGCCTTGCCAACCTTTCCACATTGCGATTGCCGCTTTTCGTGGAGAGTGCCCAACCAAGAAGGCAATGTCGAGGAGTAGATCTGCTGGCTTTGACTCCGGCCTCTGCTTGGCGAGAAATCCAGCATCTCCGAATGCAATTGAAGCCCTGCGGAGGAGTCTCTCCAGGTGTTCTGAGCATATCTTATCATCTAAGTGGGAGAATGGCTGGAGCAACGTGCTCCAGTGCCGACCCAGTGGTTGCCGTGCAACTGGCTGATTCCCATCCCAGGACTTGTCCGACTCGAAATATACATCACAGCCACAGATCAGGCTATGACTCACGTGATCGGTGTTTGGCCGTAGAATGGCAAACCCTTCGATGCCGTGAAGCCAGTACAGACCGTCCTCTCTCGAGATGATGCTTAACTAACTTGATAGGTCCTTGAAACCACTGGGGGCTCTCGGAACCTGTACGACTGCTCTCTGTGTAGACCCGTGTCGGACAAAAGGCTTGAAATCGCGGCCTGAACCACGTGGCTTAAAGGAAATCTGAAGGTTGCAGAGCTTGACGGCAGGAACACACAAGGATGCCGTTCGAGCGTGTACCTGGATTCTCGCCGGGTAAAGAGGAGGAAGAGAAAGCCGATGCCTTCGAACTCCATCTTGTATCTCAAGTGCCCTTAGGCGCTCAGCTGACGTTGATGCGGCATTGAAATCCCCAGAAATTGCAAGTGACCTATCGAGAAGACCTCTTACCTTCCAGTCTAGTTTGAGAGGCTCAACGAAATCGGGCACCCAAGAGGGCAGCCGTCTCCGTTTGGCCCGATTGATACTAGCGTACAAAAACACTTCCCTTCCTCTCCCACATTTCTGAAGCAGAAACGAAGCGATGCCGATGCTGATTTTATGGGGCGAGAGGCTGTAGTCTGCAGCGATTGATCCTGCCTCTAACCCATGAAGCATACCCAGGAGGGCGAAGACGCGGTCCCTGCTGCCGCTGCAGACGCAACTGCTAGTGTCGGCCATGAGTCCAAGTAATTCGAACCCTGGCTCACCTTCCCTTTGCTTGTGAGACTTTGTCCAGTGAGAGATAGGTAGGCGATCCGTAACATGATGGGGTGGCCAATATATTGATCTTGATCCGCAGAATATGGTCAATGACCGAGCGAGTGTTACCTCCTGGACCACCCAAAGTCTCCTGAAGAATTGCCGTTGAAATAGGCTTCCTACGGCCTTGAAGCACCCTTCGCATACGCCGCTGCGAGTGCCAAGATGAACGCACCGATAGCTGTCTTCCGAACGGGTGATAGCATCCATAGCTAGGTCACTGTCCGATGTTGCATGGCCAAGATAGACTAATACACCAGCTGCGCCTGCATATATGCGTGGCATGAGAGCCACTTGGGCAGATCGTTCTTTTTCGTCGTCCTGATTGATACACAGCGAGTCGATCCAGATGTTGCGCGGAGGGCCGCCCGAAATACGCACACTTCGGAGCGCATTTTCACAATTGCGAGTAATAGGTATGATGTCCCAGAATGGGCCGATGAACATTGGCCTGCACCGGGCTGAATCCCCATACTCATCTGCCCACGTGTAGGAGACAGCTTCATATTGAGCTTGCTCAGAGCCAACACGTACTCTAGCAAATGCCCCATGTAGGAGGCTGCCACCACTGGCAGAATCCAGCTGCAGAAGCCTGATCTCGTCGTCGGCCCAAAGCACCGGGTAGCATCTTGAGGGTTGATATGGATCATTCTTTGGATCCGTCCGAGTTCTGTGAACTTCTGCAAGGTCTTTAGCCTTATTCCCAGCAGAATTAAATGACGATGGATCTCCTCGACGTGCATTCGCATGTCCATGGTCTTGATATCGCTCGGTTATTGATGAACAAGGCATAAATGACGATTGTCCGCTAGCAGACTCGTCTTCGTCCTTGTATTCCACGCATCTCGGCCATTGCAGCTGATAGTTGTTATTGTTGTCATCAAAGTGGGGTTGGTTTGATGGGACAAGAGGAGGTGCGGACATGAAGTCGTCAATGCTGGCAACGGCATAACACCAACTGCAGCACGGGAGACCTCCCACGACGGCGACGTTTGGTTGAATACATGTGGGCTCGTGCCATCTGGACATGAAGAAAGGACCTTGGAAGTTAAGAGGCGATTAAATGGATAAGATGATGTACTTAGAACATGGTTGAACACGAGGCTATCAGGTAGAGCGCACTATCTCATGCACTGCTTCGCAGAGCCTGGTCGGAAAAGGGAGTCAGCTTATGTATCCGAATTGAGTTAGAAATTGCTGACGTGGCAAAAGGTGAGTGAAGGCAGGTTGCGGCGCTCATTCGTCATGAAAAGGGGCACCTCTGCCGCCGTGTAAGCACATCGCCTGTTGTGATTGGTAATATCCAATTGCATGCGTTGAGTAATGAGAACTCCGCGTATCAAGATCAGATATACCGATATCGAATTCGATGGGCAACATTTCAACTTAATGTAACGCAGCAGTAAATAAAGTCACACAGCCTTGTGCAAATGGCTTATTACACCACAGTGGCCTCATTTAGTCCGAAAGAGCATATCCTTCAGTGCCTTCGTTGGTCCACTTGATGTCCAGCTCCTCCCAATCAACTTCGTTCAGTACCCTGACGTTCAACGGTTGAATCTCAAGTTGTTTCCTCACAAACTCCTTCTTGGCTTCTGGCAGCCTGTCGACAAATGACTGCGGAGGACCATAGAGGTTTCCGAAGCAATGAACCCCGCAAGTCTTGCAGAAAGGGGCACCGTTGAACTTGCGGCCATATTGGTATTCTTGGGTCATGTCTTTGCCAACAATCGTCACCTGAGATTGATGGGGGTAAACGCCAATGGCACCATTCTGTTGAAACAATATGTTAGCGCCTCCGAATGGAAATGGGGCTGCGGAAGGTCACGAACTCTGATGCAGATGCTGCAGTTATCCTCCTTGACCTCCACTTCCGCCAGAGGCTTACTTCTCAGTGCCAGTTGCACAGCTCTGCACTCGCAGGATCCAGTGTAGAGCTTTGGATGTTCTTCTGTGGCTTCTGGTGGTGCTGCGTTGATTTTAGGTGGCGACGATGCCGACTCAGAAAGAGTCTCGACGACGCTGAAACAATGTGAGCATAACGACGGGGGAGGCATGTTTTGGGTCAAGGCTCTGATAACAAACCTCAGACTCCCAGGATACACAGCAGGCTCGCCAGAAGAATCCAAAGTCACAACATCTTTGCCCTTGAGAAATATTCCTGGAATGCCAGAAACAAGGGGACGCAAGTTGATCCCTCTCTTGCCGGCTTGGACACCAGATGTGTGAGTTCCGAACAGGCCTGTACCGCAGTTCGAGCAGAACTGTCGGGTGCACTGTGATCAGCGTCGGACAGCACTATGGTCATCATGACTAGCCGCCCTCACCTCATGTTCAAGTGCCTCTCCCCTGCTTGAAGTGTACGAAGTCAGTAGACCTGAGTTGCAACCCCTTGTAATCCTCAGCTTGTCCTCTGCGTCGTAGATCCAGACATAGCCTTTCTTTGCGCAAAGCGAGCAGTCGCAGATCACTAGCTGGGGCAAAGCAGGGAGTTGCACTTCGAAGCGGTTCGCCCCGCAGTGGCAGTTGCCCTGAAAAGTTGCCAATGACTCAGCCATTGCAGGCCGCGCGGTAATCGTGATTCGAGTTATCAACAGGCAGTATGCGTATCGCAACAAAGCCAAGAGATGCGCGAAACAAACACCAAGACAAACCGTCGATTTATGACTTGGCGCGAAAGAACTTTGGTGGCGTTGTGATACGGCAGGCTGCGCCGCTAAGCTGCCGCATGACCAGCGACTGTCACCGAGCTTCCCAATTCATCGACATCTCCGCGCGGGAACATGTGCGACAGCGGCGCAGGATCACTGACCAATGATGTTGTGAAAGATGATCTGCGCACCACAAAGGAGGGCTTCTCTCGATCATGATTTGTTATTCAGTGATACGGATCTAATGACTTCTCATTGAGCCTTAAGGGTCTCATAGTCCGTGCTTCATTTTGACATTCACCTCGTCTTCAGATAGTATTGCTGTCGCGATGAATCTGAAGCTTATCTTGCTCCCAGCCCCCGCAGTGAGCTAATGTCATCCGATCATGTCCGGTAGGCAGCTGACTCAGGTGGCTTCGGCCATCCGATCAGTGGATTGCGTGGTGAAACTAGCTGGGGCCCGGGTAACACGGCATCCCCGACGCCATAAGAACACCTCTACGATCTCTCCCGAGACTCACCGCACTTCGCTCTTTCACAGTCGAAACAACAAGCAAACTTCGGGAGGGAGATCATCATGAACCGCCCATCGCGAACCGATGAGCCCTACGAAGGGGAGGGCTACAACCAGAGCCCGAACCCGCTGTCCAATGATTTGACCACGAACGAGGACCTCAACGGCACAGTGAATGCCAGGCAGTTGAACGCGGGCAGTAGCCAGGATAAATCTGCTGCCGATGACGCCGACATAGCCCGAGCTGACCCGAGCCGGGACAAAGACGGGGGCCCGGCGCCGGGAGGCCTTTCGGCCAAGACAATCATTCTTGGTCGACCCTCGGGAGATGGGGCCGACGCGGCCCCTCTCCCTCACGCTCACTCACAGATCCCTCCGTCCCCTAGCAGCACTGTGCACGATGACAAGGAGCATTCGGATTTGGTGGCTCGGGCGAAGAAGGCGCTCATGAAGTTCGGTTCCTTCGTGGGGCCGGGCTTCATGATTGCCGTCGCGTACAGTAAGACACCAACGCTCCGCCCTGATGTCTTGCATTGCGGTTATGTTGAGATTGCGAACTGACCCATCGGATGTGAATAGTTGATCCTGGAAACTATGCCACGGACGTCGCCGCCGGCGCGACCTATCGCTTCCGACTGCTTTTCATTGTCCTCTTGGCCAACTTGTTTGCCATCTTCCTTCAGAGTCTTTGCATCAAGCTTGGCACCGTCACTGGACTCAACCTGGCTGAAGCCTGTCGGGCCTTCTTGCCTCGCTGGTTGAACTATGCCCTGTACATCTTTGCAGAGGTTGCCATCATCGCAACCGACATTGCCGAAGTTGGTGAACCTGGTATCTCTAAGAGAGCAATTATGGACTGACATTCTCCTCAGGTGATTGGCTTTGCAGTAGGATTGAACCTTCTGATTCCTGCCATCCCGCTGGTAGCTGGCTGTGCCATCTCGATCTTGGATGTAATGGTTATTTTGTTCTTCTACCGACCGCATGGATCCATGAAAGCCCTGAGAACGTTCGAGTACTTCATCGTAGGCTTGGTCATGGCAGTAGTCGTTTGCTTCTGCATCCAGCTGTCTCTCATTCAAGAGACGCCTGTTGGAGATGTCTTCGAAGGATACCTGCCCTCCCATGCCATTGTCGAGGCTAAGGGGTATGATGCTACTCTTCCAAGGTCAAAACCCAGTCGCTAACCTTTATCCAGTCTCTACCAAGCTTGCGGTATTCTGGGCGCGACGGTCATGCCACACAGCCTTTACCTCGGCTCAGGTATCGTTCAACCCCGTCTTCGAGAGTACGACACGAAGCACAACCTTCTGCCGCCTGGAGTGGACGAGACAGACTTCGCAGACGGAAACACCGACAAGGGCTACTACGTGCCCTCCGCGAGAGCCATCAAGCATTCGCTCAAAGTTTCTATCGCCGAGTTGAGCATTTCGTTATTCACCTTTGCGCTCTTCGTCAACTCGGCTATCCTGATCGTTGCCGGAGTTTCGCTGTACAATAACCCGGACGCTCCCGACGCCGACATTTTCAGCATCCACAAGCTCCTCAAGGACTCCATCTCGCCCGCAGCAGCGACCGTCTTTGCCCTCGCCTTGCTTCTCTCCGGCATTTCTGCCGGAGTAGTCTGCACGATCGCGGGCCAGATGGTCAGTGAGGGATCCCTCAACTGGAAGATGCGGCCCTGGCTGCGCCGGCTCGTGACCCGCAGCATCAGCATCATTCCCAGCGTCATCATCGCGGGAGCTGTTGGTCGCAAGGGAATCAGCCAGGCCCTGGATGCTTCGCAAGTCGTCCTCAGTGTTGTGCTCCCGTTTGTCACGGCACCGTTGATCTACTTCACCTGCTGCAACAAGTACATGACGATCCGCGCCGGCGGTGCTCGATTCCGAACTAGCTCCGATGAGGAAGACTCCAACACCAGAGACGGGGGCTATGTGGTTAAGATGGCGAACTCGTGGTACACTGCGGCCTTTGCGATCTTGACCTGGCTTGTCATGGCGGTCATGAACGTGGCCAACTTGGTTCTGCTTGGAAAGGGTGTGTGAGTGAGAAAGAAAAGCGGGCGAGCTCGGTGAGGAGTTCGCCTGCGATGAAGTTGCTAGTGCTGAGAGATTCCAATATCTCTAGATTCGTTTCTTGCTGAGTTTTTCTACTTGGTACTGCTTTTGTGTGTTTTTCTTTGGCTGGCTCAAGCTCACTGCTGACCCAGCTGGCCGCTCGTTTGCTGTCATTATCGCTGTTGTTCTTCCGGTAACTTCCGGAGGTACAGCATTCAACATGCCCTGTCCCATCTCAGGCTCAACCCTCAGAATTCAGTAGAAATTTTGAATGAAAACCAATCTGCGTCATAAAAGCCAGTGTCTATATTGTAACAACTGCATAATATGCACTCGTGCGATGTGCGATGCCGAGATGACTCCGGCGACCCTCCAGGTCCCGCGCCGAACTCGCCCCACACGTTTCGGCGAGGTCGGAGTCCACCTCTACATTCTCGATGCTTGCCCGATCAACGTTCGAATGTAGCTCTAGACCTCAACGACGACGAATGGAAGTCGTCATACGTCGACAGTAATTGGCTCTGGTAGATATGTGCACCTTTATGAAGGGCGTGAGAACCCTGACGGAACTTGAACGATGACTGGGTCTGCTCGATCGATGACGTATCCATCCCGTAGAGCATCACCACACCATGATGTAGTTTGACCAGGGTATTTAAAAACGACGACATATCATTCGAAAAGTTAAGTATTATTACACCTCGGTATGATATCTGAATTCGCACTCATGTTTTCGTTCAGAGCTGTCCGTTACCTCCCAAAGATTTCCCTAGTTCCTCTGAGAAAATCAATTTCAGTTACCCCTATTGACCAGAATCGTCTCTTCCACGTCAGCAACATGGCCCGATTTCCTACTCCTTCCAGCGATCCCCCGAAGAAGGAGATGCAATACTTCCCTGACATGACCACGGCCCTGCCGTCGGAGTCGGGCGAATTTCGACGCGTGCTTTGGACTGGTCTCTACTCGCAGTTGGTGCTTATGACCATCCCGGTAGACGGAGACATTGGTGAAGAAGTGAGATCGGCCACGAGAGAATCCATTCTTTATAGATCCTCCTAACATCATCATCAGGTACACACCGTCGACCAGATTCTCACCTTCACATCTGGCAAGGGCCTCGCTCAAGTCGGTGGTAAAGAGCAGGAGGTCAAGGCTGGCGATATGGTTATTGTCCCGGCCGGAACGAAGCACCAGTTCTTGAACAAGGGACCCACGCCACTGATCTTGTACACCGTCTACTCGCCAGCTGAACATAAGCCGACGACAGTCCACGAGACCAAGGAGCAGGGCGACAGAGAAGAGGAGGACGGTATCGACGTTGCTCCGGCGTGGAGCCAACGCAGTAAGGAGCAGAACGAAAAGGAAGGTTGGGTAAAGGGCGAGTAGAAATATCTTTATCGTACATGAAATCAAGACCGTTGTTTACCAATCGTTGATTACCTTGCGTATCAATGTGGGCTGGTGTGCGGCGTCCGTCACTGGTACTAGCGAAATGCGATGGTCGTTCGAGGAGATAATGTGGCATCTCGTTCCTGGTGAGGAATCTCTTAGCGTGACGTTGACTTCAAAGTACTTCGGCACAAAATTCCCCGTTGAAGATGGCGAACGGAAATGCAATGCAGCCCACAGTTCGGATATCGGCAGGGTCGCGGATGAGGCGGAGTCATGGGAGATTAATGCGGCAACGTCGGTGTTGAAACCGAAGGCAGAGTCATGTCAAGGTTCAGTCTAGATGAAACATTCATATTGCCATACGACCATTGCCATTTGAGTGCGAGCAATCTTCTTCGTTTTGACGAGATCGTGCATCCATGTTGAAAGAAGGTGAGACAAGCTTTTTAGATTGCCTGCTTGGATCTTGACACTTTCTTGGCTCCCGTCGGTCGCGGGGATCGCATTTCTCCGGCGAGTGTTCCCCCAAACTGGATAGCTTACGGCAGGCACAGATGCCCCTCAGCGCAACAGCCGATGCGTTCGGGCCTGGAAACTCTGCTGTCATCCTTGCATTTTGATCTTATTTGGCACATGGACTACTCATGGCGCGGGCAGATGGGGGCGAGAGTTCGTCCCATGGACTTCAGATACAGGAGGACTAATTTAACCTATTGGGCCAAGATTTGCGACGTCCTTGCTTTCCCCGAACGGTCGGAACATAAAAGCTTGGAGAAGAACGCCAAGAAAGCTCGTTCGTCTTAACAGCCAAGATTATTGGGTTTCCCGTTTCTTACAGTCACTAACGCCATGCAAAATACCTTGTTGCAACTCTCGTTCCTTGCCTCTGTGGCCTCTGGCTACTGGCTGCCGGAAACTTTGGGCAAGGACCAATTCAAGACCTGTGTTGTGCCCAAGACCACAGGCGACGCCTCTCCCACCATTGCCTCGACCGTCAAGTCTTGTGGCAGTAACTCCCGCGTGGTATTCAGCGCCGGCACCGAATACACTTTGCTTACTCCTTTGAAGTTCTCCGGTCTGACGAACGTTGAGTTGTCAGTCGAGGGCAACCTCACACTCTCAGACGACCCCGCTGTGGTTTCAGCGGTTGTTGGCAACAGAACAGCGTACCCCGGTCACTGGATCACCATTGCCAACAGCAAGGGTGTCACCATCACTGGTGCCCCTGGCGGGGGCTACTTCAACGGCCATGGTGACAAGTGGTGGTCCAACAAGAATGACAGCAGCGACAATGGCCGCCCTCACTTCTTCTCATTTGGTGTCACTGGACTTCGTTTGCGCCGCATCAAGGTCATCAACCCCGTCGCCTGGGTTTTCTCCATGGGCGGACAGGATGTTTACATGACGGACACCTTGCTTGACGCCCGATCCACCATCGGCTTCCCGTTCAACACCGATGGTATCGATGTTAGCGCTTCTGACGTTGTCATTGACGGATGGACAAGTTGGAACGGCGACGACATCATCAACGTCTCCCCGCCGGCTGTTAACGTCACCATGCGCAACATCAAGGCCTATGGAACCCACGGCATTTCCGTTTCCTGTGCTTCGGGAAGCGGGAGCCAGTACCTCTTCGAGAACGCTGAAATCCACGATTCGCTTCTCGGAGCCCGCTTCAAGGGCTCAGTCGGCACCACCTGCAACATCTCCGACGTCACCTGGCGCAACATGACCATCATCAACACCAGCTACCCCATTCACTTCATCGAGGACTACGTCGACCAGGAGAAGGGCGCTGCTGGGAAGGACGCTTCTCTCGCCGCGTACGCTAAGAACTTTCGCTGGGAGAGCATCACTGCCCACACCAGCAGCACCCTGAAGGACGGCAGCTGCGTGGGTAGCCCGTGCTGGAGCTCGACTCTTGGTAAGTCATCATCAGTTTCCATCGGCCTTCCCCGAGTTTTAAGCACTGACTCGTCTACAGAGGAAACTACCAAGAAGTCGATGTACATCATCTGCAAGGATGCGGCCCATTGCCAGGACTTCCACTTCTCGGATATTACCCTCGTTGCTGCTGTAAGTAACTGGAGCCCACGGTCTTCATCATAAACTAACAACCCTGCAGGATGGCAGTGCAGGCGAAATGGAATGTGTTGGGCTGGAGAACGACAAGACCCTTGGCATTCCTTGCACTAACGGCACTCTCACCGCATCGAAATAGAGTCACTACATCTAGATAGTCACGGGGCGGGGCCCTGGAGAGAGCAAGCAGAAAATTAATATCATGCGAAAAACTCCGGTGATCAATTTGTGCATCGAAGAAGACTAAATATATGTGCGACGAAGTATGTACATGTGAATGCGAGCTTTCCGACATCAGAGATCATTCACTGCTAAAAGGTGCCCAGTTGTGTCGTCTCTTCATATCATCGTATGGCGTAGTTGTGGATGTGCAATGTTTCAAGGCATTTTAACAGGCGCCGTCCTTGACACCGGGACCGCTGTAGTTCTGGCAGGGCGTCTTCGCGTCAGTGCAGACGTTCTTGAGAGTTGCCTTGTCGCCGTTGGCTTTGGTGATTCCAACAACTTCACCGCCCTTGCGGGCAGTGACTCCCTCGACGTAAACTTCACGCGCACACTTCTGGCACTAAAGACTATTAGCAAAGCTCTCACAGCAGCATAATACCAGAAGATGACTCTACAGATGATTCAGATGGCATAGATACTCACAGTTCCGCAAGACCGGTAGACCTTTCCATAGTCTTCAGCATAGAAGTTGATGATCTAGTCCAAGTGTCAACAATGACGATATGCGTTGTGGGAGAATATACTCACATTGACCTTTCCGCAGCCGTTGTGCTGGATGATCTTGTCGGAAGCGTGGTAAGCACCTCCACCGACGATCCATGTCACGTCGCCGGCCTTGTCTTCTTTCTAATATGCAGTCAGCCCAAGCCCATCGTTGATTTATCATGAGTCGCTTACGATCGAGATAGCATCCTCACAAACATCCTCGAACCACACGAACTCGATGTTGCAACCACCTCCGAGGCAGTATACGCCTTCGCCGGCGGTCTTGCCGATGATTACGTTTCGGAGTGTGGCACCCTTCTCGAGAACGAATGCAGTGTCTTTCTCGCCTGCGAAGGATTTGCTCGTCAGTATCGAGGGTGTTGAATCGGTGTGAAAGCTAGCTTCAGCTTACCTCCCTCTTGCTGCCCATTGCAAGACGTGGGGCTTCTGTCGTACTTGGCCCAGCCTCCATCAAAGACTTGACCAGATCGAACATAAATCGGAGCAGAAATCTTCTTCGTTGAGGTAGGAGTTGGAAGGCCTCCCTCGTAGCCCAAGCAGCCGAGGGCCGTGGGGAGCGCTGCAAGACCAGCTACGACTGCGAGGATGCGGTTACCGAACATTGCTATTGGATTGATGAGACTTGACGAGTCACGAGTTAATCTAGCTTTTGATGCTAGTGGGAATTCATATCTATCTCGATTGCTGAGATTATATAGTCGGATAGTGAGCTACTATAACCAGTATCTTACTTCCTGGACGACATATTCGAGTCGAAAACGAGACGATTCTCGACAATCCCCATTGGCACGCATATTACCCCAGAAGCCAAGGCTTGGCTGTAAGCTAATGTTGCAACGCCAATTGGTGCAACCCAATCCCTATTGCCTCTTCCTGTCCTAGTCGTGGAATTCTCCAGGCAAAGTCTTGGCAAAACCCGAAAAGCTTTCTGAATTTGTCTACGGAGGGGTATTGTTCCCAATCGCCCAGCCGGTATAAATATCCCGTCCATCAAGAATCATAGTTGCCCATAATCCTACACTTCAATGACAAGCCCCACCAATGAAGTGACAGTGCCACTAAGGATCACGAGTCACACCAGCACAACTAGTTCGTTATATCGAGTATCGTTCCGCGAATGAAATATCAACTTGGGCCGATGCGAGGCAATATGCCAGCAGGTCGGAATGCCGGTGCGGAGACGAACGGCTCGTATTCGTGTCTGAGACAAGGCAGGTGTTTTTATAGCTTATGATGGCTATAGGTGCAGTGTTGGTAGACGACATTGCCGTAGAATATAACGGCAGGTTTAGGGCAGGTCCCAAGCCCCTTTGTCGCTAACTCCAAGACCCTTCATTCAGTGAAGATAGAGGGAGTGGTGTCTTCGAGGTCAAGGACATAGACTACATCTGGAATTAAGACGACATGAAGGCCTCCATCGGCATACACTGCAGCCTCTGAGATATTAGATATCTCATTGGGTGCTGATGTGCATATCACTGCCTCAGTGCCAGCCCAAACATCAGGCACGCTCAAGTGAACTGGAAAACAAGAATAAGATCAATTTCAACGTAAAATCTTACAACCATGGTATCTCGCTGGCTCATCTAATTCAACCAGACTGCATTTCCGCAGCACCCTCCATCATTCAAATCAAGGTGAGCAACCGCACTTGCAGATGCGCCACCGTCGCCCATCTCCCAAATCTCAACAAATCCCGTAGAGCTATCAGTTAGCGCAACATACATGTCGCTGAAGCTGTTCGCGGTGATGGCGTTCGCTGACCCTCCACTCGTGGTTGTGGGCGACAGGAAGTTCTGCTTCTCCACAGAGCCGTCGTCATTCAACGACATGATTGAGATATAGCCAGTGTTGTTGGCGTCGCGGGCTCGCGATGTCGCCCACAGGAACTTGGATCCGTAGGCAATCGCGACCTCATCTGACCAGTAGTCAGAGCTGTTGGCACCTACACGCTGTCAGTGATTTGAGATCTGGTGATATGGGCATGAAAGTCTTACCTTCTGGGATGAGAGAAAATGAAGCATTGGCATAGCTGGGAATACCAGTTGCCTGATCGATGGAGTAAACGCCGACTTCGTTGGTTCCCTCATGCACAGCATAAAGGTAGCCGCCCGCCGGATGAACAGCACCGTGCCTTGGATCGGCTCCTTCTACGGGAGCAGCCACATCCGCAACGTACGTAAGCTCTCCAGTGGAGTTGTCAATGGAGTGGACCCAGATGGCGTTGCCGGTGTCGTCGAATGAGTATATCATGGTTCCGGCGGGGTTGAACGCAAGGCCGTGAACACCGGAAGA
This sequence comes from Colletotrichum chrysophilum, assembly GCF_026319265.1. NCBI lineage: Eukaryota > Fungi > Ascomycota > Sordariomycetes > Glomerellales > Glomerellaceae > Colletotrichum > Colletotrichum chrysophilum. The sequence continues at coordinate 167,929 of NW_026517356.1, read as the reverse complement.
CGTCGAGTAGTTGTATTCTTGGATTGACTCCGTGAGAACTCCATCTGTCACTGACATGACTGTTCCGCACGCGCCGAACGGTGTTCCGTAAACAGCATACGGAGATACGGTCGAAGGAGTCACGAAGATGGAGCGCTCGGTGCAGTCTCCGCCGGCCGTGATGATCGTTCCAGCGCCAATGGAGAGATCGTCTTCAATTGCATAGCTGACGTATTGGCTGTTGCCGCTGTCTTCAAAAGAGTTGCCATACAGGTTTTGCTTGTCGTACTGCATAATGTTAGTGAGTCTCTTCGGGGAAGGTATGCTGTGTCCAAAGGACGGTCACTTACACTCAAGGCAATCCATGAGCTGCTGGTATTCACTGAGGTGTTCGCGCTCAGAACCAGTGTCTTGGCGGCATCTTCGAAGGTAAGAGTGTAGATGTATGGTGTTCCGAACGTTCCAACTAGAAGCTGATGGCTGAGTGCCGAGATGCATGGCGCGAAGCCGGACAACAGCAGCGCAAGTGATTGAGAAACCATGAGGGATGGAGAAGAGAATTGAGAATGTCAAAAGTGGTAGTGAAAAGAACAAGGTGGACCGCTGGCGGCTGAGACTACGGAAGCTAAATAGATAGTTTGAGCTTGACGTCTACCTTATTTATTCTTCTCGAAGCATGCGTAGAACACTGTTGATGCAATTTTTGGATTGCGAAGTCTCCCAAAATTTCATCTCGCCTAGACTTGTTTCTTGGCGTACGCGTTGCTGTCGTTGACAGTGGGGGAGTTTCTGACGATCGTCAGGGTTCTAGGGGTAAACTTTCCGCTGTGAAGCATTGTTTCATCTCGATTTGATGGGGGTTTACCCCGGGAAGGGATTATCGAAACATCGCGGAAGAGTGGTGCTGGGCTGCCGGCATGTGGGGGTCGCCAGGGGCAGACGCAATCGCTTCTCCACCATGGGATGACTGGCGTGCTCGTCTTTGGATGGCATCTGGTGCCGAGACGCCGTGGATGCAATTAGAATTAAACACTTTGACGGTCACGATGTAACCCCAGTGGACTTTATATATCCCCCGAGCCCATAATAGTTGAGACGGGAGCGATGGATCGACGGTTATTTTGGAACGGGCCTTTGCGAAGGGGGAAACATACGATGAACGCCTGGTGTGTCCGAGCTCGTGAGGATGTCACGTTGAGTACGACGCCTTTGGCCTGAATCGCGATTGTTGAAAAGCTAATGGGGTTTACTTGGAGGCTGGATGCTGACGACGTCTCTATTTCACTGAGGTAAACTCCAGACGAAGTCCAGTCACGATGGTTCTTGGCTCAGTCCCTTGTTTCAGGCGAGCATTGTCCCATTGCTTTTGGTAAAGCTGGGAGCCTCGTGCTGATCGCTTCCATATCAAGCGATGGGTATCAACTCGCTTTCGATGAAGTGTTTGCTCCCTCTATTCCAACGATGTTGGGACTACATTAGCACGACCAGATACGGTTATCACGGCACCGCGAGAGGTTTTGCGCTCATTTTACACATGACGTACTCACCTCACCCTCTGTCATTGGGTATCTTTCAAGTCGTCATTCGCTGCCGAGCGATGATGCCTAGACCAGCGCGCCCGTCCCAGTCGCTCTTGGCGCTACCTATATGACAGCCGGGGTCGCGAGAATACAGGGAGTTCTAGGGAGCTAGCAAATGCAGGCATCTTCGCTTATTGGTATGCTGCATCACTAGGTCTGACATTTCCTCTCCCCAATGAAGACGTTTACTATTGCTGTATCGTGACGTCAACTTAGCTGCTTGCTGCCAAGAAAGAATGGAGCGAAAGAATTGTCACTGAACTGCGAGGAACATACCTACAAGCGCATCTCTCTTCTTCCTGAATGCATCCATTTTGTCGTCTTGATACCCTTACTATAGAAGTTGTCATTCTTCGTTGAGATGGAGAAGATTCTTTCGCCACTGTGGATACCTCATGAACATGGGGTAATCAACACCCCTGCCCTTCCCCACGGGACATCAGAGTTCGTCGTCCAGCATCCGCCGCTTTGGCCACAGCATCGCAGGCTTCAGGGCACGACCATTGCTTTGAGTGTCATGATCCTGACAGCCTGTGGTGTAAACTTATTCGGCACATCGCGGAAACGCAACTGGAGAGCCCAGGCGGGAGGGTTGCGCAAGACAGATGCGGCGAGGTCCAAGTCATGGCTCTGGGTTCTTGAAAGGCTCTATGTAATGTGAGTTCAGGAAAGATTTCGAAGTGGTCCACTCAGGGAGTGACCATGTTTTCAGTAAAAAAGACCCTTAAGTTCGAAGTGTTTCTGACCGAAAGGCAGTGACGTTCTGGCATCCATTACCAGAGCATCGTTTGTCCTGTGGATGAGCTGTCGCGCGGATGTGACGTTGAAATGGAGTGAACACGCTTACACAGCGCTTACGGCTGTTGATGGGTTCTTTCTCTGCCTTACTCAAATTGGAATCGTCTTCATTCTCTCCGAGTTCGATGTGCTTTTTTGGGGTAAGCCCGGTCAACGAGTCGAGGGACATGGCATGTGGTACATCCTCCCACGAATTTGCAATTTTTTCGGCTGGATAATGGCTTTTGGGTTGACTTCCATACAAATTTCTGTTTTAATCGTCAAACAATACGGTGCTTCTGGTCTCCCATGGTGGGAACAACTCCAGAGCTTTGAGGCAGCCCAGGATGCTGTCACACTGGACTTGTTGAAGATCCTCCTCTTTCTCGTCGGGTTTCTGGTATTAGCGCCATATTATGTCGTGGTAAGTCATCAAAGCATTTGCAACATCCTCAATGAAGAGGTCGCTGACGTACGGAGTAGGGTGGCCCCTGGCTATGGGCCAACCTCATCACAACCATAACAATATGGACATGGCGACTTGCGAGGGTGGTCGAGAAAAGAGGCCAGGATGAGACATCACAGCTAGTAACTTCTCTTGCTGTGGATTTTTTTTTCTCGCGCATACCTACACTCTTCGCTTTGGCCATGTTCTCTCGCATCTTATCGCAAAGGCGTTAAGGGTGTCGTTACTAGCCAGTCTACCAGCTCGGGTAACCTCTATGGAGTGGAGACCTCATGGGAAAGTGATTACGATGCAATGACAAGTGTAATGAGAAATGAATTGCACCTAGTTGGCCAGTAGCAGTAGATAAAGTTCATAGGAAATTTCAAGTATACAATAGTAGGGTGACTCGTTTACTCGGTCGATTAATTTGACGAGAGAGTATTTAGATTTATGTTGTAATGAAAGACCCATTCAACCCAGCCCCAGCCGTTCTCCATCTGAAAGCGACGTGACCCATTAATTGGCAACGACCCAGGCTGGATATTGAGCAAGATTAAGACCTTGGCTATTTACCCAATCTCCCTGCCATGTAGTCCCCATACAAATCTGGCAAAAATGAGGCCAAGTTTGTAAACTCGGTCTGGTCGTGAATGAAATGCTCATAGGCAATGTTCTCTCCAGCCATGCGCTTCTTGAAGCCGAGAGCTCCCGCCAAATAGTCAATGCCGACCTTCATCCCCATAACCTTGTAGTGAATGCCCCCACCAAGCCAGTACCGGCTCCGCAACTCAAGCCCATCCTCCGTCTTACGCCAGAGGTGCAAGAAGTCACCAATCTTTAGGTTCGGCAGCAACCCATCCCGCAGCTCCGCACACACCGCTGCCTCATAGCCCGCGGCCTTGAGCTTATCCCACGGCAGGCCGTACTGCGCCGGGTCCACGAAGTGGATGTGGACGGTCATCTTCTGAGACCCGATGAACTCCGTTACACGGTGCGTGGACCCGAGCCACTTTTGCGTGTGGGATAGGTCAGTGCGGTGCAGGCGGTCCGCGTAAGTCGAGCGAGCGCTCAGGTGGTCGTAGGGGAACCAGAGGGCATAACGCTCGGGCTCGACGCTGTGCCACCAGAACCACCAGCGAACCATGTCTCCTGTCGATCCTGGGAAGCGGGTGCGTGACGTGACGTACGCGGTGCCGTCTGGGAGCATTCGCCAGCCGTTCTCGTGTTTGTGGTAGCCGGGCTCCAAGAGACGAGGAGAGTCGCCAATGGGAAGAACGCCTTCAGCGGGCATCTGCTCGCGGATGTACTGCGGAATGTCGGCGTAGAGGTAGAGCTCCCGGTGGCAGTATTTGGCGTAGAGCTTATCCTTCATCCTGTTCTCATTATGGCGGTAGGCCTTCTGAGTGTTGAGAGGATAGTATGTGATTGGCACCTTTTCAGGGTATCCGTTGACGTCTGGGTTTTGCATGATGTTCCCTGTCTGAGCGTCCGTTGGTGATGATGGTGCTGATATGTGACCCGATATCGCTGACAAGCGCGATGCTGTTCGTTGGCGTAGTTGCCCAGAGTCCATGGTTAAATGATCAATTATAAATACGTGATATTTTGCCGTACAATAAGCTTCAGAAACGGGATAGATATGAGAGAGCTTGAGTTTTATGGGTGCTTGAGAATGCCGAGTGTTCGAACGTGCGGAGGTGGTCAATGGCATGACCTACGTCGGATGCGCGATTGGCCGAGGTTCACGTGTGGTCCGAAGATCAACAGATGATTGGAAAACGGTCGCGCAGCGGATTTACGGTGGGCGGAACAAGCTTCTGCAACGCGACCGGTAATTCGGCAAGTGAGAAAACCTCCGATGATTCAATCTCATTGCATCTTTGACGAAATGATACGCGGCTAACTTACTTGGACAAGCTGATGCGATGCTCAAGTTGTCATGTTCATGACCCCGTTGCGGATGGAAACATATGCGACTGCATCATCGAGTTACTTCCTGAGCCGAGGAAATCCTCACGACTGGAGCCATCACGTGGAAGGCCTCCGTGTCGCCCGGGGCAGTACCACAGAAATCGTCTCACAGGCTTCATGCCCAAACAAAACTAAGTTGCTTGGAAAGAACGAAGTTTCATACGACATCAAGGTGCGCCTCCAGGCGGCAAATTGCGGAAGAAAAGTTAGAAGAGAAGAACGATTCACACGACATCGATACTACAAAACACCCCCAACTTATTTATTGACATCTTCTGGTGTCCAATCGACCAGATTTCCTGGGTTTAACTTGGCCGGCTTTCTCAATTTGCCTGGGCCGGCCCAATTGTCCAAGGCATATTCCAGCAGGGCCAGGTTGGCACAAGCCGCACCAAACATGGGAGGTTTCTCAGCGTCGATATGATCCAACAATTCCTTGCCATCTGGACAGCGCGCATTTTGCCCATGGGTCTCTTCATCCACGCGGAGAGGTATTTCGACTGGCAAAGGAAAGAAAGGCGAAGGCTCAGGCTTAGCTGAGGGATAGAAGGTCTTCGTCTTGTAGTCATTCGCGTTGTAGCCCGGATCTTCATTGTCTTCAAAACAGCCACGTTCAAGAAGCTGCATAGCCCAGCTATAAGGCTGGTAGGCTTTCCCGGCGTCTTGACTGGACTGGTGAAGGATATTGAACATAGACCAGAGTGCCCGGACGACGCTTTCCAGAGCACCCACAACCCAGGCATGGTGTGCGGAGGCTGCTTCTCCGACGAAGTAAAGCTGTCCTAAGGCATTCGGTCTCGTGATGGCTGGATAAAGCTCACTGAATTGGCATGGGCCGAAGTAAGCAAATGCGCCGGCCATGTGTGGATCGTGATACCAGTCATAGGCATGGTGCTCAAGATACTCGCCACTTATGAGATCCAGGGTCTTCTTGAACTTCTTTCTCTCTTCTCTCGGGTCGTCTGGCGCTTTCGTATGCAAGTACGCAAGATCTCGAAGAAGCAAGTTCTTGAGTTCAACTTCCTCTTCAAGAATCTGCTCGTTGCTTTTGGTTCGAGATTTCGAGGCGATAAGAGTGGCAAGACGCTGTGCTGTCTGGCCCCATGTGTAGGAGACTAGCAAAACAGCTGGCTTGTCGAGCGGATCCAGGTCATTGTCAATATTGTATGACGGGTATACGCAAACCTGCAGGGGTAGATCGGTGCGACCTAGCCCGCCTCTGGTGATATTGAAAGGCTCTTTGCGCCACCACGGCGTTCTAAACTTGATGCCAACTTTGCAGGAGGCGCCGTAGTTCAGACACCGAATCGCCTGCTTTGTGTCCCATAGCAAACCAGCGTTTGAGAGGTCCATCCGATTGGTGGCACCCAACGTTGCTGAATTGAACACCGCGAAATAGCTCTTTGACTCCAAGGTCTCCCCAGTGACAGTGTCCTTGAGATTCAGGTGCATGTTCTTCTTGATTCGCTTTTCCAGTTGGATGTTGGCATCCATTCCAACGACCTGGGTGTTGTATTTGATGACTGACGGATCTTTCATCGTCTTGCGCATTGTCTCGGCGATCGTCTGCGCGCCTCCGTCAACACACCACCAATAGTGGTTTTGAGGTCTTAGACCTGGCTTCGTTTCAGGAACCTCGAAGTCCAAGATCTCCAAGGCGGCCTCCGTCAGACCCTGGTCGTACCATCCGGTGCCGCTGTGTTAGCCAGTCAGCAAGAAGTACAATGTTGGAAAGTCAAGTCCGCCTTTTGCTTACTATGTAGCTGTCTCAAGCCATTCAACTGTGCTGTAGCTGTAGCTTCGGCCAGGAATCAAGGGGTCTTCTCTGCGGGCTGCGCAGCATTTGCACTTGCACCTCTCGCACGCACAATATTCATTGACTTCACAGCACTTGCATTCACAGTTCGTACACTGACACGCAGTCGTCTTTCTGTTCCACACATTAGCATCAGACCAAGTGGTATGAGAGCTGAGCGTTGGAGCTTACGAGAGCAGATACTGCCGCACACTCATCTGGTCGCCCTTCTTAAGCAGAGCCCAGAGCTTCTTTTTGCCACAGGGCGTGGTCTTCTCGTCAAAATACTTTTTAACGAGATCCACAAAGGGCTTGAGCGCTGCATCATACAGGTCGCTCGGGTTCTTGTTGGTCAACCTGGCATCGACCAATTAGTATGAGATTAGCTGTTGCATGTGTCTCCTGCAGCATCACCTCAAACTTACTCGGCTGGGATTCTCTTGTCCACGGGAACACCTTCATTCAACTCAAACGGATCAACATCAAGTTCGTTATCCCATGGGATACCAGTCTTCTGGATGTTGTTGAAGTATGAAGGGCACACTTTGTCCTCGTCACTCAGGTAGTAAGGAATCAAGACTGGCCAGTCCTTCACACTCGTGCGCTCACCCAGGGCGCCTTTTTTAATGTCGAGATAGTCAAAGAGACGAAAAGATCTGTTTTATGTTAGCTGATTATGTTAAAAATAATATATTTTGATTTGCCTGGCGTACCTGCTCATCACTTCGTTGTCTGGAAATCGCATGGCTCCAACGTCGTAGTAGTCATGGGTGCCGTCTTTGCTGAAGTGGTGCGTAAACAGGCGGCCGCCAAATCGATCTTTGCTGGCTGCCTCCAAGATCTCATACTCAATCTTGAGCTTTCCAGCGCCTTTGTATCGTTCAATTGTGTCGTTGATCCAATCAAGGGCAAGAGCAGTGAAGAGACCAGCGGCTCCTGCACCAACTATGCCGACTTTGAAATGGCCATGTCGCGGTGGAGTGAGCCCAATATCCCGCTTTTCCTTGACTGCTCCAGAGATAACTGCGATCCTTTTCTGGAGCGTCGCATGTTTAGGAGCATCCTCACCAAAACACTTTCTTTCTACTCTTTGAACGCCTTCATAGTAGAGCTCACGAGATATGTATCGAGACCACTGGTACTTGAAGGCGTCCTTCTTAGGCAGGTCGAATGTCGTTTCTTCGACTGGCTGGTGGGACTCCTCGGGACTCATAATGAAGTCTGAACGGGCGAATGGATGATTGAACGGAAGTATTGAGCGATTCTAGTGTGGCGGGTAACAATGTGGTTTATGATTGAAGACAAAACTTTGAGCTTCAGCAGCAATTGACCTTTTAAGTACACCGAGTACGGTGCAATGAATGCTTTATGTCCTTGACTTGGAAAAGCATTCGTCAATTGCATCTCTTTCGAAGCGGCTAGCGCACTAATCGCAGGGAGTTCAGCTCAGGTCAGACACCGCTTGATGGTGGACTGCAGCGTTCTTGCTATTGCGTATCGGGTCAAGCGTGGCGAGCTGAAATACGGATGTGGTTGATGATTGACTGCAAGCGATGATAAGGGCTTCAGGTGCTCTACGCTTCTTCAGCTGAAGGAATGCAAGTAAATGTGATATCTGCCGAGGCTGGCTGAGCGAGTGTGTTCCAACGTCAGAATTTGAGGACGACTACAATCTAGCTTCCTCCGGCCAGCAGTACGTAGACACGCAGCTGAACTCTCGTCGGCACATCAGACATGGCGGAGATGTATCCCCATGTCGACTTCTGTGGCAAGAGCCAGCATATGAGCAATTAGTCGGCACCGAAAGAACATCGGAAAACATTTGGAAGAAGAGTCTGTGGCTGGCTGAAGCTCAGCTTATGTCTCAATACCCCTCTATCGCCCCCTGCACACGTTGATCTAGACCTGAGGCTAGGAAACGCTTCCGTTTCTTGAGGGCCGACGCCTCTGCGGGGTCGGGCCGCAGCCCGTTCCGCCCTACTACGAGTTCAAAGTTGATCTGACACATGGCTGCCGTTTGCCCACACACAGGAGCGGAAACCCGTCATAATGGGGCCATCACATTCTTCCCGGGGCATTAAGGGGAAGAACGAGGTTTCTAGGAGACCTGAATGTAGCGTTGACACACGGCTCGGCATTTCATGAGCATTTTATCATTCCAGTTTGTCACTTTGGCACTGATCAAATCACAGAATAGCTTGTGAAAGTTCATGTTCGGCCTAGGAAAATTTGAGTACATACGCGTTTGAGGAGATCCGATCGCGTGACTTAAAAACGTATTCATGAACCTCTCAAAGCGTCCAGAGGCATTGTGTACGTGGTATTTCTGGTGACTGAGGAGCATCAGGATTCAGTAGCTGAACTAAATGGAGGAGCCGAAATCACATGGAGATGAACATGGAAGGCTAATTCGATGCCGAAAGTTCTGCAGACTTGGACATTGGTTTTTCTGGTGATAATTGAATAACTAGCAATCCAAATCACATTCTCGATTCGTTTGCGCGGATGCAAACGTCGAAATGTTGACGTTTGTCTCGGAACGAACTTCCCCAAATGAAGTAAGAAGTAAGATGTCAACAATCCGTTGGTCAGTCCATACTTTACGTATTTTTCAGGAACGAATAAGTACTCCTGAAGGCAAAACAAAAGGTGAAAAAGGGGGATCCCCAAATACATCCATCACACAGGGATTCAAGTGAGGATATGTGTCAATAGCAAGCATGCAAGGAGAACCTTTTGCACCTAGACGTTTTTTAATATCGTGAATGTCAGCGGTGTTGCACAAGAAGCTAAGTGGTGTCACGTCGATGTTGACGAACATTCAATGTCACTGAAAGTTTGTGTATCCTCCTCATAGAATTTCAATTGAAGCCCTTGTGTTCGGCCAGGATACATCACTGAAAACGGCAGAAACTATTTAGATTGACCAGAATATTTCACCATCCCTTTCGAATAGCTTCAATGGCCAGCTCTGAAGTCATGATCTCATCCATTATTATTTGAAGTCCCCGTCAATACATTTCATTAATCCTCCACTACTTCCAGAGCCTTTGACTGCCATCCACCATCATGCGTTTCCGTGCTGGATCAGGTAGGCCATGGGCTCTTTGGCTGATTATTCTTGATATCCTGTTTATGCCATCGGTGCAGGCAAGCAGTCAATTCCGACGAATCCGTGGCTGCCAAGATTCTTCTAGTGCGTGTATCATATTCCCAGCTTCACCAACGGTCAGGAATCCCGCAGTGAGTGATTTTAGACTTTTCAAGTTTTCTCATCTCACGTATTGGCTGACATCACCTAGGTCAGTCGACCCTCTAGTGTCCTCAGGGCGTCTACGAGCAACTTCCAAGTAGAAACAACCATTAGATCGACAACGACAAATTTCCACCATGACGTAGTCCCGACACCACGAATGCTTGCGTACAGTTATCAGCCAATCCGACTCCGAAAACTGCCACGTCCATGGGGTCATCTGTGTCCTATGCATGAAACTTGTGTGAATGGTACTACTGTGACTCTCGTGTCTTCCAAAGTTTCGGCTATTTCCTCTCGAGCGAATACCTGTACCAATGCAAGCACATTTACTGCTAATGCACAAAGCCCGAAGTCAACAAGCATTTCGTCTGCAGTACAGCCAAATGGCGGAATCAAGACGGTGTACAACACGGTCATCGTCACCTTCGACCCAACTCCATCATCACTCGTCACATCGACGAGGTCTCACAATGAACATACAAAGTCCGGCTCCAAGTCAAATATCATCAAGCCGACATCAACTACACAGCTGCCGCGCCCAGCTTAGCCGTCCGAAGCGGTGTACATATTCTTCGACTAGGCCATCTCGTCTGTCATCACGACCACCACATCCGGCGGAAACTTTGTCATGCTCCCCCGTCTCACAAGCCCCGACGACAAGACAATTCACAACATTTGCAAAGATGAGGCTGTCGGAAGCATGGGCGCTGGCACGAGAACGTCTCCTGATTCCCCAGGACTGCCCCCGAGTTTTCAGGCCAGCCAGGACATTTACGGAAAGAAGGGATGCAAGTACATTAGTGGGTATGAAACAAAATCTGCCGGAAAATTCAAGTGTGATGACATTCCCGAGTTCGAGTGCATCACGGATCCTCAAGAGGATGGACATATCGACTGTCCAAAGGCAGAGACACAAGAAAGGTTCTATGTGCCCAGGGTGAGATGCTTCTTCCCTGTTGGGAAATGAGGCATATCGGGACTTGAAGTATCATTGATTTCTAATTTCATTATAATTATCGTGTCTATATCTTAGCGCAATAGAGCGACTTTTTCCATATACGTCACATGAGACGAAAACTTCGTATCGTAGCGTTTCATCTTCAACCCGAGAACTTTTGGTGAATTTCCGCGTCTTAGGAGGAGCAAGCAAAGCTGAAGCGAACGCCTTGGTAAGGTGCCTTCGAGCAGCTCGCGTAGTTCTCGCCATCAACCACCGCAGGCACGCAGGTCTGGATGGTCCTGTTCGTAGCCACGTCGACGACAGCGGTGACCTCGGGCTCGGCGTAGAGAGGGATGTTGTCGTCCTCGCAAGCCAACTCGAGGTTGTAGTACGTAGTGTTTGTCGCGTCGTCGGTGACGTTGAAGGGGTTGCGGCAGATAGGGTCGAAGACGTAGGTGTTGTAGGCACGGATGGAGGTCCAGGTGGCAGTGCCCTGGATGGCGCCAGAGGTGTCGCAAACCTCCTGGACGTCGGATGTCTTGGTGGGAGTGAAAGGAGACCAGGCGATGAACAGGTTTCCGTGAGGGTAGGAGAAGTAGCCCAGGTTGATGGGAGGGTAGGAGGTATCCAGGGCCGAGGCGAGGGCCACGAAAGAGGCGCCGACGAGGGTGTTGAGTTGCATCTTGATGGGTTTTGGTGAGATATCGACCGGCGTCAATGGGAGAGTCTTGAATGGTTGAAAACGGAAGTCAATGATCGCTGTTCAGCTGGCACTTGGTTGTTTAAATACTTAGAAGTTTTTAGATCTGACCTGACGTCGGCTTTGCAGCTGTTCGCCTTAAGAGCCGTTTTTAGCGTGGTGTTAGCGGTGCATGGTGGTTGTTCCTTTCCGCCTCCTTTCCGTGCAGTTGTTGATGGGCTAAACAGGGGTAGGTACCGGCTAGAACCCTATCACTGACCGACTCGGATAGGCTGGTGTTGGATTTACATGCTCGCTAGCTTGCGAAAGTTCCAATGGGCTATTTCGCTAATACCCGAGAGGCTTGTCACAGTCGATAAATGTCAACGTTGCGTGCCGATTCGATTCTTCCGTCCATTGTTTGTTGGCAGAGCAGACCGTTGCGCTACACAAGCTTCGTAACGGCAGTTTACGCTATCCAGATGTGGCACAGGGCGGCAATTTACCCTGCTTTTCCAAGAGCTCTAGAACCGGCTTGGCCAAATACGAGCAGCTGGATGCCAGGGCGTCTAGGCTGCCGTTTGTCCTGTGGGGGCAGCATGCAATCCTTCTCGTGTTGAATTGCTGGCGGCCCACTGAAATCACCTTTCTTTTTCTGATCAATCATCGGCCAGCTAAGCCATGCTCCATCAAAACCCGATCGAAGCGCCGAGGCGGCCGCCCCGTGGATATGAGAGCCGATCAGCCGATGGAAACGGAGGCATCGTCGGGGTCCAGGAAGCAGCTGAATGATGATGCGATTGTTGATATGAGAGAATAGCATTCAAGCAGCCTACTGACGTAATCAAATGACCCTGAACATATTCGACTTGACTCCCCTCTTCAATCCCTCCGCCTTTCCATTTTCATACTCGACTCCAGCAGCGCCGCCTTCACCGGACATACCCTCAAGTTTCAGTCGCAGCTCTTCATCCAACTCTGCCATTGTCTTCTTTCCCTTGGCCGTCGATTCTCGCGCTTCTCGCGGTCGCTGAGATACTTCAGATGGCGGGGTGTTTTGGGTTTGGTGAGTTGTCGCGGCGGTGGACAAGTGGGCTGACGCGACCGAGCAGCGTCTTGCCGCGACAAGGAGACAACCAGGCGACGCTTTTCGCATCATTGCACTCATGTTGATGATAATCTTGTGTAGTAGATGACTTTTCGGGGTCTTGTCCAAGTTGTCTGATGGTGCTGTAGAAGGTAGGGTTTAAGTTCGGCGATGAATTTGTTCATCTTGTGGTGATATCATCATTCCACAATTAATGTTTCCCAGGTGGTCTGTGCCTTTAACTGGCGATGGCAGCCATCTTGGGTTGCCCGAACATCGTGACCACATACCAGACCTTCGGTGTAGAGCAAGCCCAAACTCCTTTTACGACAAGAACTCAGCACCGCAGATGTGCGTCTTCATCGACCGAAATCCCAGCTACCCCCCAATCCATGAACTTTCTCTTTTTCAGCCAGACTGCGACCTGGGCCTGAATGACTGAGTATTTACCTGTTGGCTCAGTTGAGTCAATTCGAGATTCGAGCTGCAGGCAGCGCAATAGCGAGGGACTTTGGTGATGATGGACCCCATTGATCAGCAAGGCCCTACCCACTGAGTAATTTTCCGACTCTACCGCCTAGGCAATCATCTTGTAGCTCCCTGCCCACGCTGATCAAATCGCCCTGACTGTGGCGGTGTCGCTGTCCCTTAGTAACCCAAGCTCCGTTTAGTAGCAAGGGATAGATCCTTAGCGCTCATGTTTGCCAATGACGGCAGTCTTTTAGCCAGTTTTGCCCCGTCTCACAGCGTCTTTGAATGCCTTACAGGGCACACTATTTTGCTTGGCGACTGTGCTGTCACCCTGAAAAAGGCATGAAGATTGCAACTCACATCACAGCCACACGTCGTTCCCGTGAGAAGCGGCCGCCTTCTGCAAGCAGTCGCGCGCTCATCCCAAGAAGAATGGTTCAGGAGAAATACTTATTCTCCTCCAATTCCTCACCTGGGGCATCATGAACACGTTCTGCACGCCTTCAATTCACCCTGCCGAACCCCGCTGAAACAACAGATTCTACTACACATAACTCCACTGAGCCCAGTATCGCCTATCATGTCTTCCATGCTCGATGTCGGCGATGTTCAACCCCCTGCCTACGATGACACAGTCAACGAGTCGAGAGCACAGCTAAGCTGCGGCGAGACTCCGACCTTCTATCTGGACCGCACGACCATCTTCGCCAACACGGACCCACCACGTGCGCTTTTTGAGCTGAGCAACGACGTATGTGAGGCCAAGTCGGTGGTGTATGGGGTTCAGAAAGTGGCGTACAGGGTCACACAAGCAGCTGGCGGAGACAAGGTCAGGACTCGGCTGGACCACATTTACGATTTCTCGCTCGACCCCCTTGCAGGGCTCGAATCTTCAAAGCTCGCCGATGCGGTCGTAATCGAGGGAAAGATGAACTCCAAGAGAACACACAAGGAGATTCATCTCGTGCCCGGAGTCTCTTCGTGGAAGGTCAAAGACCACTTCAAAGCTGGGGAGAGCGTCATGCATAAGCTGAAGCACGCCGATGAGATCCAATGGAAGAACACGAAGGGCGAAGTCATCGCCGTTGAGACTGTGGCAAAACGCGACGCGGAAAAGAAATTGAGCTGCTTTCCTCAACTTGAGATTAAGATGGCCATGGATGACAAGGAGATGGATCTTTTGGTTACCTCATGGGTGGCGCGCGTGTGGCGTCAGTCAGCCAGTGAGTTGAAGGAACCAATGAATTGGCAAGACTGTGAGTACTTCCGGCTCAAATAACCCGATCGTTCTGCTGACAACGGATATGTAGTCAAGACGATGTCGAAGAACGCATTTGGAACCAAGGGAAATCGCTTCAGCGTTTGGGATCTCAACCCGGGAAAGATATTCTGATCGCGCAACTGGATCGAAGTTTAAAAAGGCGCACATGGACAGTTTAAGCCATGCTATGCCATGGATGATGTTCTGAGAGGTGTTCTAGATACCCTTTTATCTGTTTTTCTAGTCGCCGCCGCACAGTATTGAAGCATTGCTGCTGGGCTGTCGGTAGTATGCTGATAGCAATAGAGATAGTGCTTGCAGGGACCAAGCTCTGAAGCCACCTCTAAAATGGACCGACGTTCAACACCACAGGCAAAACGCGTCATCGTTCAATGTAGAACCAGCCTGCCGGTATGCGCAGGATCCTCATCACTCGCGTTGTGTCGTTCCAACAAGGACGACATCCTTGAAAACACTCGCCAAGCACGTGGCCTGACGGTGCGGGGCAATGAAACGGGCTTGTTGGTGTTGCTGATCGTACGATGGCACACCTGATAACTATTTCCGCCATGATGCCGGGGAGAGTTCCGGATCTCGCAACTTTGGCACGGCGGAAGTAACGCCACAAGGAGGGGGCCATAAGTAGTCCATCACCGTGCTTCCGTTCGTCCAGCATTAAGACGAGAACTCACCCTTCCCTCAACTCACATCGTCCCAATTACATTTTTCACCCACCTCAAATCGAACGTTTAACAACATGAGAGCGGCAAGATACTACGGTAAAGAAGATATCCGCATCGAACAGATCCCGGAACCTCCCTGTGGACCCAACCAGATCAAGGTAAGACGAAACTCCAGCTCCCTCCGCACTGTCATCCAGTCTCCAGCAACCTTCAGCACCCCGCGCGGGGAAAGCGCATTGCAACACAGTGACATTTTTTCTGGAGTTGAACCCTGAACTTACCATCTTTCTTACCCCAGATCGCCCCGGCATTCGTCGGAATCTGCGGAACCGATCTCCACGAATACCTCGGCGGCCCTAACTTCTGCCCCGCATCCAGACACCCCGTCACAGGCGATACCATCCCCGTCACCCTCGGCCACGAGTTCTCAGGCATCATCAAGGAGATCGGTTCTGATGTGAAGGCCGAGGGAAACATCAAAGTCGGCCAGCCATGCGCGGTGCAGCCGACGGTCTATTGCGGAAAGTGCGCCGCCTGCACGAGTGGAGCGGAGAATGCGTGCCACACCGGCGGCTTCATCGGGCTCAGCGGCGGGGGCGGCGGGCTGAGTGAGGCGGTTTCCGTGCCTGCTGACCAAGTGTTCCCTTTACCCGACGGCGTGCCACTCGAGCTGGGCGCGCTGGTGGAGCCGCTTTCAGTCTCTTGGCATGCCGTGTCAGCCGGGAACGTCACGCCTGATTCGACGGTGTTGATCATGGGCGGCGGACCGATCGGGCTTGCTGCGGTTCTGTGCTTGATTGCGAAGGGAGTGAAGAAGATCATCGTCTCGGAGATTGCGACTGCTCGCCAGAACTTTGCGAGGGAGTTCGGCGCCACGGACATTATCAACCCGAAGGAGCAGGATGTTGTTAAGGAAACGTTTGCGATAACAAATGGTATTGGTGCAGATGTTGTTTTTGACTGTGCTGGGGTACCCGCTAGGTAAGTTGCAGCTCATGGTCACGTTCAGGGAATATCAACTAACGCCTCGCTAGTGTTCAGGCTGCATGTCTCGCAGTGAAGACCCGAGGAACAATAGTCAACGTAGCTATTTGGGAGAAGGAAATACCCTTCAACCCCAACTGGATCACGTGGCGAGAAAGCTCGTACAAGTCAGTCTTGGGATATCAAAAGGCAGACTACCAGGCTGTCATCGACAACCTGAGAACTGGTAAGTAAAAAGCACAACTTTCTGGGAAATCACCAGCTTACAAAACGAATCAAGGGGCTCTGAAGCCAGCATCGATGATTACTCGCAAGATCCCTCTCGACGACTTGATTGATAAGGGGATCAAGGCCCTCATTACAGACAAAGATAACCAAGTCAAGGTTTTGGTAGATGTAAATGCGAGCTTATGAGAACACATCTGATATCGGGTGTTTCATATTCTTGAAGTCGCAGTGATCCATGGATAGTAATGATTTTGGGAGTATTTACAGCAATATTATGCCACGACTTCTATTTCATGGCAATGACGGGATCTCCGCTTATAAAGGGACCTCTCGTTTGTGCAGAAACGTCCACCCGTGCCTTCCGTCATGATGACGCTCTACAGCTTTAAGTCATGTTGCCCTCGTCGTCTTTATTATGGATCGTTAGTATTATTATTATCTTTGCCTTTTTATTAATTTCATTGTGAGTGTGATTAGCCGGACTATTTGTTTTCTATCATTATAATCCGCCGTATAAGTAGTTGAAAATATTCGAAATGTAGGTAGGTACATAGACGGAGAGAAGTGGGTGGTCTGTAAGTACATTTTCTTCATCCACTCTACTTATAAACTTACTGGGAATCTCATGCAAATGAAAGCGGCTGATTCTACGTCATCCAGTGGCCTTTATGGCATTATACCCGGGAAGCGCCGCAATCATCAAGTTCAGGTCTGGCTTCCTTCTGGTGAACGCACTCTTAAATCATACATGCCTGTGGCTGGCCAGTTATCAATCAATTTCAGACTTTCACAAGCGATCACTGGGACAGATTCGAATCACAACCCTCGCTAAGTTGGATTCAATCTTGCAAGTGCCTCCAGAGTCAGATTAGCCGCGCCTCATGTGAAGCCTTAGGCAGAAGGATGACATGAGAGTGAAGTAACAATCTGACACCGGCGGTCCCTGTTGTGGCAACCCGCCCTTGCCAGATGCAGACTTACGACAAATTACATCCAATGTCTGTCGCACAAATGGGGACTCTCCCCTGCGGGACATCCCGAACTCATCATGCTTGCAGTTTGCTGCTTCGAGCCGATTGGTGGCCTTTTCTTCCGGCTCTTCAGATAGCGCCTGAGTCAAAGTGAGAAAAGGATCCTTGTGTAACTCCCCGTTGGAACTTTTACAACTACCGTTCTTTCCTGTGTTATATTTTCAGACTCTTCTTCACATGGTCGCAATGTAGTCGGCACTGGAGATGACCATCTCTTTCATAGAACTGTACATTCACCGGGATTTCAGTTCATGCACCACTGTAATTACAACGACCGAGGACTGGCCTCGCGGACCACTATCTCCGACCAAGTTCCTATTCATTCTGACATCGTCTGCGATGGCATACGCCGCAGCTGTACATCCGAGGCAGAGCCTACATTACTGTACCAAAGTTCCTTTCTGAGCATACCCTGCGATTCCGAGAACGGAAGGTAACTTCCAATATTCAGCCGTCCCCACAAGGCAGCCGTCAACTGGATCCTAAATCAAAACCCCTCAGCTGACTGGCGTCTTGGCACCACGACCAATACGGCTAACAGGAGGCTCGATGCAACCATCCAACCTATACACATACTTAGCGGCAACGTACTGACAAAGCAGCGATCGACCGAGGGAGCGGACGTACGACGATTGCCTCAAGGAATGACTTGTTTTCGGGATGTATGTAAATCGAGAATGGGTGCTTACAAACCGGATTGGAACCAAATTGACACTCACCTTCTGTGTATGGAGAGCCACCTAGCTTCAACTAGAATCACTACCAGGTAATCAACAGTTCATCAAGAATTGTCCCGGTAAATACTGTTGTGCATGTCTGATTCTGCTCTTAAATAGATGCGTTCACCAGTTGCACAATCTTTTCAAAGGGAAAATTTCCTCTCGAGAGACGGCTGTGCATGATGACAGCATAAAAAGTTAAGACGTGAAACTGAAATAATTGGTTGTTCAGCAGGTAGTGCAAATGCATGGGTGGATCACGGTCTCGTAGGGAGTTTAGTCCCAGAACATCAATGACTGTGCCCGATGACAGCATTTCAGGGTTGCAACAAATACTTAATCCTATCAAGCAACTGACTATCGATGCCATCTGCAACCTAATCAAGCGTTGACCGGTGCTTCCGTGCCCATGCGATGCTTACTTTATTGATCATCAGCACCACCATCGGTCAGCCAGGCTATGGGACGTTGTGCTCAAGCTAATCACAGCCTACTGTTTCTTGCTGCAACACCTTGCGATGTCCATGCTGCGCCTTCGAGATGCTGTAGTCTAGGACCTTTGGAGTGGGATCGGAAGAACTTTGGAGCCAACGATAGCATCCAACATTCAGTCAGAGTGAGTCTCACAGAAGTTTTAGTGCCTGGTTTATCTATAAAAGCGTCCAACATTCCCCGTGGAAGTTGATTAATGATTGACTCATCCACAGCACTGCCAATCTCAACTTCATCTTCATCTCCATCCTCCTCAGAGTCAAGTTTCACAATGTTCGGCCTCAAGACCACTTCAGTTGCCCTGCTTGCCTTTTTCAGCACCGTCTCCTTGGCTGTGCCGACATCCAGCGACGCCGGTATGATTTCGGCCCGCCAAATCGACACCAGCGACTGGGTTCCCTTCGAGTTCGAGGGCAAGACACTCAAAGTCAACCCTGCTGCTCTCAATATTACCAAATCGCCTGGTGAAGTTTCCGTTAAGGTCATCACGAACGACTGCTGCGGTGGTAGCAGCTTTGTCGGCACTGGAGCCCCGTACCCCAACGTTGGCGACTGTGCGGTCATTCGGGATTGTAAGTCAACGGCATAGTACCTAGTTCATCTCTCTGAACATAGGTGCTCATACGCAGATGTTTGTTACTTTCAGACCTTGAAAATGACTGACCATGATGTGTAGGGGCCTACACACTCAACCAGTACTGGTCTATCTGGACAAACACCCCAGACTACCACGGTGTCGTGGTGTACGGCACTTGCGTCTTTGGAGCTGGCACCAGAAATACTTATGACACTTACATTGGATCATCCGATATTGGTGACCTCGTCCGGGATGCCATCAACGGCCACTCTGTACGTTCCCCTATGATCTGCAGCAATGCTATTCGAAATCTTTGACTGATGCAATTGGCAGAGCAACGGCGTCGTCAATTGTGCCGGCGACATGGGATGTGAGAACCAGTGCACACAATCTGGCTGCCCGTTTTCCGGACGCTCGGCTGTATTCTGGAAGATGCAGCACAACTGATGGGACCAATCATAGCCACATTGGCAACATGATTGAAAAACTAGGCGATGCAAATGTCTTTCATAACGTAACACGAAAGAATGTCTTTGGACGGCAGGCGGCCTTCTTTGTGGAAGATGAATGGGTTCCATTGGATTGTATGCTCGTGTTTTAGTAGCCCTGCGCTGCGTCTTTCAACAAGGCCAGCTAGCGCTGCCTGAATATGATGTACTTTATTGAAACAAGCCTTGCATTATCTCTCTAATTTTCATGCCACATTAGTAGCTGACCCGAAACTCGACTGTCTCTTTCTCGTTTTCATCGTAGAGGACCTCGCGGTCTCTGATCCACTGGAACAAGCAAGATCCGCAGGGGCTTCTGACCCCAAAGGGATTCAACTCTACAAGCTCAACTGTCCGGGTATCTTCATCGTAGAGGAGGTCAAAGGACATCCCTGTGCCATCATGATCCTGTCGTTCTCATCTTCGCTCTTCAAGTCCGCCAAGATTTGCTGTCTGATGTGTTCCGCCTGCTGACAGATTCTGCGAATGATGGCGTTTTGCGCGCCTTCCGGACTAGTCGCAAAGCGCCACGGCTTGTGCCAACGGTACTGACTGATGCCAGTGACCCTGCAATCGCCAGTTCGACAGAAGACTCTGTACTCCCGTTCCGAAGCCATACGCGGGTTAAAGGGTAAAAAGAAAAGTTCGACTGTTTTCATGCTGTCAAGACAGTCTTCTAGCGCAGCGCGACATCGTCCGGAGGTGACGAGTCTGAGGATGATCTCGTTGATAGTGCTAGCGCGATCTCGTCGTGGAGATCTTCGGCCATCGTAAGATTGACTCGCTTGACTGGGATGGAGGCGCTGCAAGCTTCGTAAAGTAGGCGCGCTTGTGATTTAGTGAAGCTGACTTTCTGGACGACGTCGGAGCTTAGGCTTCGTGAAGCAAGAATGAGTGGCAATCACCTTTCGTAGGAGTATGGTTCGTTCGAAGTTTTTTCCTTATCGGGGGCCTCATCTTCGGAGTGGAAGTATGTGTTGAAATTTGTTGGCTTGCCAGTTTCACCGTCGCCTTCAACGGCGGAGAAGTCAATCCGATTTTTGGTACACTGCATCGTCGCGTAAGATATCGGGATTGTTATGTTTTGGTGATAAGGGGCAGGTTGCTGGTAGCGTAAGGTTGTAGTTTTGGTTTGTTGTTTATAGACATCACAGGCCAAGGACAACGAACAGCCATCTTTTGAGTTGTCTCAGTGAATCGGAGAAAGTGCGACTGCCCCCAATGGTCATCAACTACTCAGGTACCCAAAGACCTCGTCAAGTGAATGGGCACCCAAACTAGGCAAGAACTCAAATTCCAGCCACAACCAGCCTAACGCGTCAAAAGGTATGAGGGGAGGTTGGGCTGCAGTTGAGGCGAAAACACGCAGTATCTTCTGAAAGGTTTAGGAAATGTATGGCGATTTGATAGATGCACGTCAGCTCCAAAGTTGGGCGGGACAGGAGATAAAAAATATTTGAAAGCCATTTGCCTACTTTTCAAGCAATGATTTTGGTTTACATTCTTTTCTAAAATCTCTGAACATATCAACTATTTTTACCCGGAAGTTTGTCAATCCAAACTTTCCCACATGCGTCGTCACTAGCGGCAGAGGCAATGCTCACTGCGACGTAGCGGCAACTTTTGAATAGATGAAGATGTCCCAATTTGCTTTGTAGGTTCTTCAATAGGACGACTAAGCGATAGAATCTCAGTGAAAATCATGGCTGTATTGGAATATAGCCGCGAGCAATTTATCACCCTTCTTGGCAACTATTTGAGATATTCGTGCATAGCTCCAAACTTTAGCTGCAAGACGCGACCTCAGACGCTGAGGCTGTGACTCCCTCGAACGGTCCGTTCAAAATGGTGAGCTCGCACGAGCTGCTAAGAGAGTATTCGATGTAAGGTCCGTTCGGCAATGAAATACCCTTCGGCCCACCTGATGGCTCGCAACCACCACCACCTCCACCTCCGGTACTCGAAAATTGAGTGATGCACGCAGCTTGGGCCGTGGCGGTATATATGAGGGCAGCGTAGAGGACGGCGAAAAAAAGTGTGTATCGAGCCATGACTGCAAAGATAGGTAGTTACTGTTAGTTGCGTCGAAATCAAAAAAAACCTGGAAGGATAGATACAAAAAGAAGTACTCACTGAATGCTGGTCCGCTGAGCTCGATACGACACGCTATGAGAAATCGGAAATGTTGAAGCAGTCTGGTGACAAATGCTTTTTTGGGGGATAGGAATAGAAAGGGACAACCGCCAGGGGAACCTTTTCCGTCTTAAATATCAAGAACCGTCTGAAGATTTGAGTCAGTCTGCCGGTGTATTGATAAATGATCTTCTCCTCCTAAAGCTTCCTGTGTTATAAGACAAGGGGTATGGAATAATCCAACCTCCTGAAGGGGGTGTTCCCCGAAGTAAGGAGGTGTAGTCAAGCCTTTTTCCCCTTAACCCCTAATAATAAGTCTACCTGCAGTCCCTGATGATTTTTATCTCAATCCCCTGAGACATTTATGGGGAAACCCAACAGTACTGACTCAGGATGAACTTATGTTAAGACACGCAAAACACACAGTTCGCCTCCTTGATACAGACTTTCCAATAAGGGCATGTTACATACCAGGCACTCTTGGAAGCAAGATTAAGTGTTTTGCCATTTACTCATGCCTCAAAAAAAGCACGTATTTAATCTAGAAAGGAAGAAAGAAGACCGCAAATTCCCCTTTATGGTAATTAGTCGTTAAGTTGGGTGGTTCGGAAGTACACATTCTAGGAGATACATTGCAGTGATCTGGCAACTCACGCACCCTCTTTCAATCGCAGATCCCGACCAGGCTGAAGACAAATTGCAATTCATCATGTTATCCTTTTTGATAGAAAGATGTGATCGGATGTAATCACTCTTCGGCTTGATCGGCATCTAGATTTGATTGCGAAACGTATCCCACCGGGTGCAGGATGACGCCGAAAAAAGCGTCTACAGTGCGGCCCAATTTTTACTCCAACTACGAAGTAAATTGAATTCTCTAAGTAGTCAAGTGAAGATCTTATGCTTCTTTGTATGCATTGATTGGAGGTCGCACAAGGGGTTACCTGTGTCATGCGGCAGCCGGTGGGATACGAGGAGCTAGTCCGCCAGAATCAACCCAATGCGCCAACGTGACTAGGCCGTGATCGAGGAGTTGTTGCTTGTCAGGGCTCGGGAAGGAAACTACGCCCAACCGGCTGTTCTGCTACAACGTGTCGCATGCCATGTGTCTATCCAGTCGCAAAGTTGAAGCTTGCCTGCGTCCGGGCGGGATGTTGGGTGGATGCTGCGTTGAGCGTAACAAGCGATTATTGGTGTGGACTTAGAGCAGAACGTGATAATCCCGCTGAGCACCTCGACCGCCCACGAACAGTTGTTGCACATCTTGCCTCGTGTAGTATTACTTCGGGAGGGCAGTCACCGAATTTACGCGAGGACACCCTGCCAGACATCATCAACCATCCAAATGAAGGGAACTGAGTCAAAAGGACCTTCGCAACTAAATAGAATAAATCTATCTTCTTCAACTAATCCTTATACCTAAATCACAGCAACAAGCCTTCTTACTCTACGGTCTAATCTTTCCGACCACGCTGCTTCGTTCAAGAGTCATAGTTGATTACCTCCCAGTCGTGCTGGCTGAGCCTATACTCGCTCTCGAAACTCCTGGCGCCGAAATGCAGTGCATCTTTCTGAGCCATAGTTGTAGGGACGAGCAGTTGCTCACTAAGTCCAATGTTTTGTTTTCCTGATTCAGAGTACGGCGATTTGGTTGAGGGACGTGGATCAACACAGATTGGACGTAGAGTCTAGTTTTCTGGCAGCCTAGTTGGATGGCACGCAAGCTCGAACGAACGCTAGAATGGCGCATTCCAGAGTGGTACAAAACATCGTGCCATCTACATGTATCACGTTTAGGTGCTGTATCAACACTTCATTTCAATATGGTTTCTCAGAGCCCCATTATTCACAATGAAAACCCCTTCAATTAGTTTAACAACAGCACGGCATGAGACTCAAAGCACTGACAAACTTGCTATGAACATCAGCTGCCAAAGGACATTCCGGCGCATGCACATAATGAGGAGTCTCATCCATTCATATTGATCATGGTTGCGAATGTGTCAATCATCTTGCAATCACAGGTAAGGGCAAATGGTCTGTCGGGTAAAGATCTGATTGTTGATAAAGAGCGTCCTATCTCTCCGACGTTTGAGGTTTAAATGGGTGCCTAGTACCCAAATTCTCACATTGTTGGCGTAATGATCGCAGGCGCCTAAAGTGTTGGAAACTTCTGATAGGCTATGTCGCAGAAGCCTTGATGCGCGTTTTGTTGCCTAAGGGCAGCCTCCGAACGGGCCCTTGGACCAGTCGGGGACGCAGCCCTGGCGAGCCTCCAGCTCAGGCTCGGCCTGCTGGCTGGAAGGGGCTGCAAGAGCCAGGGTAGCTTTGACGGTTAGTCCGATTAGCTCAACTTATAACATGGCATGGCCCTAGAATCATGGAAACGTACCGAAAAGAGCCAAAACAGAGATGTACTTCATTTTGCCGAGGATAAGGAGTTCAAGTTGCTTGAGAGTGTTTTGCAGTCGTTGGGAGTGATAGTGAAAGGTCAGAAAGTAAGCAAGTAAGGAGTCAGGAACCAGACTGCTCTTATAGTCTTTTGAACCCCTCCAACTCTGATCTCTATCTGCAATTTTGGCTATCTTGGCTATCGGCCAGAAAGCTTGACCTCGGCAATTGCTTGCAATGGTGGATACGTATTACCAGACTGCATCAATTTAATATCGTTTGCCGTACAAGATCATGCCCCTTGTCCTATGTTAACTGGTTGAGCAGATCTGATTAGATGAGATAGCTGATCATCAACCATGGTCAATCTTGGATGCTAGTGACAACAACGGCAGCATCTTCGTGAATCCCACTCCAATTGACGTAATAAGATGAAGCGATCCAATGAGCATAGGCTCTATGGATCACGCGGAGCTGCGTTATGAAAGTTGAGTTGCATCCCGCGCGCCAAGTCGACCGCGCGGTCGAAGGGGTCCGCGGCGGGAAAGTTGAGCTAAGCCCTTCTCCATAGGTAACGAGGTGCTAGAGTTTTGAACCTTTCACAATTCTAATTGACTCGTTCCAATGTCTTTGTTCCGGTGCAAACTGCGGATTCTAAGGAAAGACTCTGATATTATGCGCAACTTCAAGCCCGGTGTCTAGACCTGCGGTCTGACGAGGCGTGGCTTGGGGCATGAAGGCTTCCAAAGTTGCTTTCCTGCAAACGATGTGTTGTCAATCTTAATTCATTTGCATACCTCTAAAGATCTCACACAGCATTCCGTGCGGATTTTACTAATATCCTCTCGTTGAAACAACCTAGGTAGTCCGGTCAGGGTGCAGTATCACTCGCATCGAATTAGCCTCTAAACGGACAACCCGAAGGGAATCTAACACGTCAGAATATATAATTGAGAAGCGATCCAAACACTCTCTGTGCAAACTTCTGAGATTACGATTGACCTTCTTTTCTCTAGCACCTAATTCGCCTAATGCATCCATGGATGATCAAGATTCAGTCTAAACACCTCATAGTGTGTCCGACTGCACTCTGGTATCAAAACAGAGTATAGAGACCATTAGCAGTAAAAGGTACTCTTCTATAGCCTCAGAAATCTTTGTGTCCCCGTTGACTCGCAGAAGCCACGTTACTAAGTCCGATCGTCCGAAGTAAATGGCCGTTTCCGGCGGACGGCTCGGCCCCACCCGTCGGAACTTCAGCCGATCGATGAAGCAGGGTTCCGATGCGCAACAGGACGAGGGCAAAGTTGAGCTCCCATCTGATCTTGAGATGCGACGGAAACGGTACAGTTATAAATTGAGATCGCTCCATTTCCTTGCCTCCGCGCGACTATATTTCCTGTAGATTTGCCTACCTATATTAGATACGAATAACAGTGACGACGTTGGAGACGACAACGATGCCGATGACAGTAAGTCAGAGCAAGGTACACAACCGCAGGAAATGTAGTCGCTGTAGGACAGGAAAAGTAGACAGTCGCGGAAAAGCAACCGGGGTTCTTCTGGGAACATAATTCCATAGCTTCGACAAACATATCGAGCAGTTCGAGCCCTGCAGGTCGACGCGTTGCCCTCACGTCTATCAGTACAAGACATGACGTAGTTCTACAAGTCTGCATCAGCATCCAATATACAAGTATAGCCGAGAATGTGAATACCTCCTAGTAGGCTCCAATCCTTTGATGACATCACCCCAAGCAACTTGTTACATAAGCCTTGGAGATGTGCCTAAAGTCTTACTGCGTTGGTGTTCGTCTTACATGCTTTGCCAACTACCCATTGGGACTTTGGCAATCAGGCTTTCCAAAGTGCTTCCATCGAGAGACTTTCGTCCATTTCCCGTGCTTGAATGGTACCCCGTACATCGTGGCCCCAGGGACTGCAGGGTCCACTGCACTTACATTGGCATCGCAGTCCCTCTTGCGTGAAAGCAAGTTATCATAACAACAGGACATCGATTTTCAACTATTGACAATGATGATGTTTTGGTACGCCGGCCGATTCAAACTACCAAAAATGTGTCAGATCGGGCGGTCAGATAACACCGCATTTGGCCTTTAATACTAGACGTGTTGCAGCCGCCATCGGCTATGCCCTCATCGGCTACGGCCCCATCGGATATGCCCTATCGGACACATCTGACATATTTGACATGCATCCTTCTCCCTTTCTAGCTTTTTTTGATCTGACATGCATGAGCCAGCTCTGACCTGATAAAAGCCTCGATTTCACCCGACCTCTGAGTACAGCTTCTCTTCTGTTGTCAACTCAATCATCGTCCCAGAATCATGGCGGAGTCAAAGTCCGAAACGACCTTCTACGTCACAATCCACCTCGACCCTGAGAATGTGGGGAAATGGTTTGAGATAGCCCAGCCGGTCTTCGAGAAAATCAAAGCAGAGCCTCAATTGGTTTTTTTCGAGTTGTACAGATCTCCAGATGACCCTGGAGCTATTTCGTGGCTTGAGAAGTGGTGAGTGCATTGCGATATACTTTCTGGCCCTGGGCAATCTATTCTGGCTTATCCCGTTTCCATGTACCACGCAACAAATCCTGATCAGAATCGCAGGTCCGAATCTCGCGAATGGCTCTTTGAGGTTCGTAAACCTCTTTTGATGATGACAACCTCCACAGAAATGACATCTAACTGGACTTAACTACAGATTCAATTGAAGAAGGACTACTACACGGATTATTTTGCAGCAACAGAGCCCCTCTTCGTCAAACCCCGCGAAATAACGTTTCTGGCCCCTGTTGGATCGCCTTTCTTCCACTCGAAGAGTTGAATTCCGTCACTCTTGGCGCGCATGCATGTATCATGGAATCAGATCCTGGTCACGTGGTAAGAGGCGGACTCTCTACGTCGGCCCCGACTTTTTGCGGACACCCCTTGACACCATTACTGGGCGAATCATAAGTTCGCGTACCTACTTAGTACGAAGTGTGAACTTTTTTCAGATTAAAGTTCAATGGTCGCACTCAGGGGTTTGTGGGGGTTCATCGGCTATAAGGCACGGGCATCGGTGGTTATCAGTCGGCTCCGGTTCAGTCCATAGACAAGCACCTTTTTGAAGAGAATGCCGCATGGGCTGCAATACTGCGGTACCAGGCCAAAATAAAAACACACTGTCAGGTCTTTGCGGGCCAGGCAAACCAGGGCCGGTACATCGCTCACACAGCCATTCAGCAGTTAATCCAGAGCCTCGAGTGGGCCACAAGTCCCCGCGATACCTGCTCCACCAGTTTTACTTACCCATCATACCATAGTACATCGCCGCGCCCATTCCTCATTATGTGTGCTACATGTGTCTCGTCGTTGGAGTACCTCCGCTCCCCGAAGATGCTCTGAACCATGGATTGGTTGCTCCATTTCGGATGACTGTTGCCGATGGAGTTTGGTGCGATAGGGGGCCAAGCGAGCAAACGGGGTCTTCGAGATCCAGTCCCCATGATCACGAGTGTACCTTGACACGGCGGTTGCATTGTAACTTCGGCAAGGCTGCTTTTTCTAGGATTTTATGGCCTCTGCTGCCAAGAGACCCCCCTCGGACTCGTACGTCGTACTCAGCATGGATCGCAATCCACTTTCAACACGCTCATCGTTTGCCGAGCCAGAGTGTGCTATTTGACGATCATTGACACAATAGCAAGATCTGAATTCAAAACTGTGATCTATCTGTTCATGTTCGGTATGACGACATGGGAAGCAACTGCAATCAATCTGGTATGAATGGAATGAAGAAAATCATTCCCTGACAGGCTTGAATGCGACCCCGCGTAATAGTGCTTCGCATAACGCCATTCTGCCCTGCATTACCACCTGCAGCATGTAGCGGCAGTTTGCTTCAACATGCCAGTATCTCAGGAAAACTCCCTGCATTGCATCTGATGTCCCGCCCGGTGACTACGCAACTAGTGCCGGCTTCTGTGTGAGCCAAGAGATAAGTGCAACACCAATTCCTGCGTTTCTCGCGGCACCGACGAGGTGCCAGAGATCCTACGGAGTATTACCATACCCATGAATGTTTTCTGTCCGACACTTTGGCTCCTTTGCTGGGTTTGGAGGGCCGCACCCTGTATTCATTCGCGGAGGCATGCGCGTCGCGCCTAGGGTTGAATAGGGGTATCTCGTGCTCGAGGCTGTATCTTTCCATCTTCGATTACGTTCTCGAAGCACTCTTTTGTACTTCAGCCGACCTTACTATCGCAGTCTTATTTGCACCTGTTTATTCGTTTGAAATTTCATGCATGCCATCTGAAGCTCAGGTCGTGTTCCAAAGACTATGCTTTTCTCGCTCATAGACATTCAAGATCCTCGACAGTCCCACTGAGCATTGAGCACTCACGATCGATGAGACCTGACCCATCTCGTCTATCGCATCAACAAGAACCAAGACATGCACAGCTCGCCACTTGACCCGTTATTGGAACTCTGCACCGAAAGGAACGCATTTTAAGGTTCACGGTATCGCAACTCCCTGTGCCGTGAGGGCGAACATCACTCTCCAACCCCGGGAACGAGTGGGGTCCGGTCATTCGAAGCACCTCCAACGGTTTATCGACAAGGGTTGTTGGACATGGGCAGACAAGGACACCGAGTCATGTCTTCCGAGACCCTGCGTGTGATTACCGGTTCTTGTTGCGCCGAGGAGCCCTCAGTGCATGGGACAACCTGGAGGAATATCAGTCACGGAAGATTCTCCCCTGCGGCAGTGCCCGGGCGTTTTTGCATGCTATCCTGTTTTATGGTGATAACGGCGGCCATAGTAACCCAACTGCTACTTAGTAGGTGCCAGATGCCACGCCAGCATGAGATAGAGAGGGAAGGATCTCTTCCGTGGATGAACCGACGGTGACAATCTGCTGCGAGCAGTATGCGACACGACACTCCTTTGCTATCGCCATGATCAGAACCAAAATTGCCTCGAGACACCTTTCGACACATATTTCACCGTGATCCCCACGGTCGGTTTGGGGCACCGTGTCCACATTTTAAGCAACGACGAGCCCGACTCTCTCAGTGCCGACCGAACTCAGCAAACCCGCCTTTTGGTCACTGACCCACGGGCGCAAATTTGCCCATCATGGTGACAATGAACCACGACTACACCAAGGGCCAGATGATCGGTCTGGCCGTTGGATTCATGATCATTCCGACCATATTTTATGTGCTTCGAATATGGGCGAAGCTGCTTGTCAAGCGATTTGCGTGGGATGACTACCTCGCGGGGTTTGCGCTGGTTCGTTTTGCCCTCCGTCTGCCTGCCGGTCGAGGCGCTGACAGATCCTGCAGCTGGTTTCTATCACCTGCTGTACTTTACAATTGGCTAGTAGGTTTTACCTTCACATTGACATTGATCATCTGAGGCTAATCATCTGAACAGCCGCGATCCATGGACACTTGGGCCAGCACCAACCTACGTTTCCTGACGGGTCACCGATCATGGACGATCCAGGGTTGATCTTCTTCGAGGAGGTGAGCCTAACTTTAAACTTTCGTCTTGTTCTTGGCTCCTGCTAACAAGCTTTATGTCGACGTAGACCAAGTTTGCACTGAACATGATATCCATTCTGGGCTTGGGCCTAGTCAAGTCGTCCATCTTGGTGCTGTACCGGAGCCTCTTCCCAAGTCGCAGGTTTCACTATGTCGTTTATGCTGCGCTTGCTTTCGTCATTGGCTGGACCGTCAGCTTCTTCTTCTCTCATTTGTTCACATGCTACCCCATCACCGTCTTCATCGAACCTTACTACGGCAACTCCTGCGTGCAGACGGTGCCAATGTTCCTGGCGCTGCTGTTCACCGACGTGGTGGCCGACTTCGCGATCCTTATACTTCCAATCCCGATGGTCATAAGGGTAAGAATGCCGCTAAAGAAGAAGTTGGCTGTGATCGGGATGCTCGGGTTGGGCGCAGCGTAAGTTTGCATAACCTCAGTGAGAAAACAACACAGCTAACTGTATATGCAGGGTCTGCGCAGTGAGCGTTACAAGAGTGATCGCTACCTTTGCTATTGCGGAAGAGTACATCAAGCATCCCAACGACGTCATTTGTAAGCTATGTCGCAGTCTCAATTTGATAGAATGCCTATTGACTCCATGTATAGACTATACCGCGCCAGTATTCTTCTGGACAAACATTGAGCTTTCTTTAGCCATTGTATGCGCCTGTCTTCCAACCCTTCGGCCAATCTGGTTACACTTCTTCCCGAAACCTGCGGCGACAGGGAGCAACTCGTACGAGTATGGATCATCAAAACGTTACGGAGCCCGAAAAAGCAGTCTCAGAACTCCGCCTTACGAGGAGCTGGACGAACTTGAGTTGACTCGACATGATGGCTTGACCCGGTCAGGATCAATCAGAGAAAACGACATCGTGAGGGAGACTACCATACACCAGACGATCGAGCAATCGGACAATTCCAGCACGGCCAACTTGAGAACAAATGGACTTGGGTTATAATGGGGATGCTAAGGGATATGGGCGGAGGCGTTAATGGATTTGGGGGCCGGACGGATAACCGGAACTTTACTTCACGGGAAACAGTTACCAACACGAATTGAGCGCCATCGACGGGGCTGGGTTGCAAGATCTTGGCCGTTTTCGACTTGAGTACCATTTATGATTATTCCTAGTGGGCTGCGCCCAGCAGTAAGCAGTATTACGAATCCCTCAAGGGTCGGAGGCCGCGAGTGATTTCATTTGATCCCGCGGTGTGCGCAGGGTGTAGGCATCACGTCTAACCTAATCGAGGAAGAGTCACTTTTTTGACCGTTCAGGGTTGCAACGCCGTGAACAGAAGTTTCAATTGTGGGGTTTATAATCGTCGCCGTTCATGCATGGACTGTCAATGTATCCTGTTCTTTTTGCCAGTGGTGAAGGCTGGCCGAGATATTCGTTTTCTTACAGTTCTTCGATCGGTGGTCGTGCTACCGACCCGCTGATGATCTGCTTCAGCGGTCAAAATAACCTCAGTATCCGCTGTTTGGGGGAGGGGCAGTGGAGAGTGCCCTGTTGAGTCAGGGAAGCGGGCGATTCTGCAACACGATGTGCAATCGTGAGTTGAACAGCAGAAATCCCGCACAGCCAGGTCGAACCCAGCTCAGAGCTCCACACGTGGCGCGGGGGCGTCCAACACGACCTTGCTCTGGTGGAGTTTGCAATCTCGGGGACGTAGGAATGGACGGCTGCGTTGGTGTCTTGAAGGCTGGCAAGACTTCGTCGTACGATTGGAATATTCGGACTACGCCCCGTCCGCTAAGGTCCGTATCCCCTGAGATGCTACTGTGCCACTGAAGATGGAGAAGATCCCCTATCCCTGCCCTTGCCAAGGCACCTGTACGATGCAGTATTCCTCACGGAAGGGCCAACGCATTCGGCAATTCATGTTCTTCAACGGCGTTGCTCAATCAAGATAGGTCATCAAAGGGGCTTCTGGAAAGATCACAGCATGTCACGCAGACGCGTGCCGACGCCCGCTCACAGACCCTTAAGATCCCAAACCTGTCCTTTCAAATGCACGAGCTCCTTGGCTGTCACTGTTTCTCGTTGACGATCACTCGCCGTTGTAACCCCGGTCACACTCTGTTTTCTCGTTCACCATGCGGCTTCTACTCGTCGGTGTGCAGTTCCTGACCATGGTAGCATCTGCTGCCGTCGATGTCAGTGCTCGATCCGTGGCCGATGATTTGCTCAGTCTTGTCTCGACCTCATCTGTTGGCGTCCAGGTGAGGGCGAGATGGAGTGATTTTGATCTGCCCACGCCATCTGTGATTGTCAATGCCACCTCTGAGAAGGATCTGAGCGCTGTGGTATGTCACCTGCCCCTGACTATCATCTTAGACTAGTAGCCATGCTCATGGATCTTCCTCTGACAGGTCAAATACTGCGCCGAAAACAACATCCCCTTCCTCCCTCAAAACGGCGGCAATGGCTGGGCGACTGGCCAGTTCAACTTGGGCAGCACCGGGGTCCTCATCAACCTCGCCGGTCTGAACCAGGTCAACATCAGCTCTGATAAGAAGACAGCCACGATCGGAGGTGGTGCACTCATCGGTGATGTGATCACTGCTGCAGATGCCGCTGGAGTTCTCGTTCAGACGGGTAACTGCAACTGTGTCGGAGCTCTGGGAGCCGCTCTTGGTGGTGGCTATGGAAACATTATGGGAGAACATGGCTTCGCCGTCGACAACGTTCTGTCCATGAGGGTAATTACCGCCAGCGGAGAAGCTCTGACTGCCTCGAGCACATCTAACCCTGACCTTTACTGGGCTCTCCGAGGAGCTGCACCAAACTTCGGCATTGTCACTTCTGCAACCGTAAACGCGTTCCCGACGACGAATCGCACTTCGTGGATCATGTCACTTACCTTCGACCCTGCCAAGATCGCCGACGTTGCGCAAACAATCCAGGACCTTCCCCTCCTGCCGCAGCAGGTCGTCTACTTGGTCCTCACGAACTCCGGTGACGCTTCCAACTCTCCCATGGTTCTCGTTACCGGATTTCTCCGCGAGGGCACCGAAGAGCAAGGCCTCAAGGCCTTTGCGCCTCTGTACAGCCTTGGCCCCTTGACCAACTCCAGCGCAGTGACGCCCTACACCAGCTGGAACGCTGCAAACGACAACTTCTGTGCCCGCGGGGGCCGCAAGCCGGCATTCAGCACGACGATCAACAACATGAAGGCGGAGACATGGCCCGCGATCTGGTCCCTTTACACCGGCTTCCAAAACCAGTCGACCGCTCAGAACTCTGCTGTTCTGATCGAGCGCTACAACCTGACTACTGCCAAGTCAAAGCCTGCGGGCTCCGCAGCGATGCAAGACGAGCTTCGCCAGGAGGCATTCGCGCAGGCCATTGTGATCCCATGGTATGAGGATGTCACTCTGGACTCTGTGGCGGAGACCTTTGGCTCAAAGGTCAGGGACATCTGGAGCTTCTCGTCTAGTGCTGTTGTGAACCCTACGTAAGTTGAAATGCTGTATGTGAGACTCTGACTTTTTGCTGACGAAAGATTGCGTAGGTACATCAACTTTGCTCACGGTGACGAGGAATTGGAGGCGATTTACGGATCCAGCTTGGACAGACTGAAGACTCTCAAGACGAAGTACGACCCCTCAGGAGTCTTTGGTCAATGGTTCAAGATCCAGTGAGGGATGCTTTTAGTTTAAAGAACTTCAATACTGCATAGGCAATAGTTCCTGAAGTTATGCTTTGCAGGCTTTGTGAAGATTGAAATGACTATAAGAAGACACCCCTTGTGGGAAGGTGATTTACTGTCATTGAGGCTGTCCTGTCATTTGACCTTGGATAACCATCCTCGCGCTGCCCAAGTCAATCTCTTTGAGGTTGACAAATTTCGTCTTCTTTGCAAACTTCCAGCCCACAGCCAAAATGATGAATAGCAAAACGACGACGTAGTTCTGGAAGAATGCCTCGACATCCCATGGAGCGAAAGATGTCCAACCCTGGAAGAAGATGAAGAAGACATTGCCAGCAAGTCCCAGGTAGGCACAGAACCGCCAGGCGGGCGCTTGAAAGGGCAGGACATCTGCGCTGATGTTCTGCGCAGCGAGGGCCATCCTCAGACGGATATGATTGAGAGAAATCAGACCCCCTTTGGTCCACGAGTATTAGCGATGAACGTATGATGGGAATCGTAGGTGGCTTACATGTGATGAAGGTTGCGACACCAGTGATGGAAATAATCCAGGTGTAGACTACCCCTGCTCCAGACGACAGGTTGAGAAGAGATAAGAAGCCGATAAGATTCATGACAACCAGAGACACGACCGGGACACCGTTTTTGTTCGTCCATGCGAAGATCTTGGGGGCTTGTCCTTCCTGGGCGAGGCCGTAGAGCGTGCGTGACCCGACGTACAGCGCCGCATTGATAGCGGAGAACATCGTGACGAGGATGATGGCGTTGACGACATGCGCCCCAGCATTCGCGCCCACTCTCGTAAAGGCGATGACGAACGGCGACCGGGCCGTCTTGCTCGTCGCAGACAGCAGATTCGGATCGTTGTATGGCACGGTAATGGTAAGAAAGAATATGCCCAGCAGGAAGATGCCGCAGATGCGCCAGAGTACGGATTTAACGGCCTTGGGCACGTCGCGCGCTGGGTTGGCCGACTCTCCTGCAGTGAGTCCGATCATTTCGGTGCCGCTGTACTGCAGCGCTGCAAATACGAAGACTTTGAAGACGCCTTTAGCGCCGTCGGCGAACGCGCCGGGGTCATGGTAGAACTTGAACCCAATCTTCTCGCCGCCGAGGACGCCGGATGTTATGAGAATCGCGCAGAGGAAGAAGGCGAAGATGGCGAGGATTTTGACGAGGGCCAGCCAAAACTCTGCTTCGCCGAAGGATTTGACGCCGAGGAGGGTGAAGGCGAGGAAGAACCACCTGCAAGGTGCAGTTGTCAGCGCGATGAACCGGACAGCTTACAGGGGAGACTTTTACCAGAAGATCAAGATCCACCCCCATCTCGGAACAGCAGTCTCCCAGTATGTTAAGACGAGGCCCAGATTGTCTGCATCAAAGATCAGCTTTACCAGACATGACAACTGATGCTCTTCGTACTGTATTCCGCAATGATGATTCCAGCCCAAAGCAGCCAGTAATTCCAGCCCAGCGCAAAACCAACGGCGGGGTCAACGAAGGTGGAGGTGTAATGCGTGAAAGAACCTAGGTACCGCGACAAGCTATTAGCAACTCAATCTGCTTCGAATCCGAACATGGGAACAAACCTGACAGTGGAATGAAAGCACCAAGCTCGCCCAGAGACTGCATAACAGCCCAGAGCAGCACGCCGACAACCGTGAAGCAGAGAAGAAGACCCGCCGGCCCGGCGCTCGTCAAACCCGTGCCCATTCCCACAAAGTACCCAGGCCCAATGACACCGCCAATAGCGAGCATCATCTGCACCAACAGAACCGAGTTAGCCCACAACAATCGCTGGAAAACACTGTGTCGTCAGTCATTCAACGTACCAAGTGACGGCCTGATAGCCCTCTATGCAGGCCGGGTCCGCCGCCCGTAGTAGGCGCTATCTCCCCATCGTGGGCAGTCGATGTTTGCTTCAACGCATTGTCGTCTTTTGACTCAGCTTTCAAGTCCGCCATTTTCAATCGTTCGATATTATAAAAAAGTCGTCCGACCTAGGAAAACCATAGCAGGCATCTTGGGGCTGGGTCAGTTCTTCAGTGTATATACAATGTCGAGGAAGACCGTCGTGGCTAACAAAAGATACTTTGGGCCGAGTCAACAGTGAGCCGTGCTCTTTTAGGGGCTGAACTTGGGCGGATAAGGGACCGGATGGGGATGGGCTAGCGCCAGCCATTTGGGCCGAGTCATATCTCAGAACCGCGGGGTTGGATGGGTTGAGGCCGGCAGATCCCTGATTCCGCGGGTGTCTGCTGACGTTGTTCACGACAAGTCTTTGATATGCAAGTTGATCTTGACTAATCACACGCGATATTCGAGTTGTATAATATGACCAGTTGTTATCTCTTGTTGTTGCAAATCCGACACCATCACCGTCAATTCCGTGTCGTCTCCGCTACTCTGAGCTGAGTCAATTGGACTTTGCCGAGCGACTGGACAACGGCTCCGATGGTAACGGTAGACTTGCACCCGAATCATGACAAAAGACCATTTCCGTTCGTCCTTGTTTTGTTGGGCGGGGAAGAACGATTGCCCAGCCCATCTCAAGTACCCCGTTCATGGATCGGCAGCAACCTGTTTGGCGACAATGCCTCTAATGCTGAATGATACAATTGCATGAGGGAATTCTCAGGAGATATCATTGCAGGGAACATTCAGGCATCAGGAGTGATGATGGTCCAGACACGAAAACGAACAGGTTGTATTGACTATGTACAAGAAGGTATCATGTATATCTGAACTTGGTCAAGCAAAAGAACCTCTTCCCCGCGCAGCTGGTCTCGACTGTGTTTTCATTGACTGCGCTTCAGCTTGTTGTTCAAACTGTCTGAGTGCACTGGACTCCTGTTGATGATGGTGGTGGTGGTGAT
Source organism: Colletotrichum chrysophilum (assembly GCF_026319265.1). NCBI lineage: Eukaryota > Fungi > Ascomycota > Sordariomycetes > Glomerellales > Glomerellaceae > Colletotrichum > Colletotrichum chrysophilum. Next base: position 131,868 of record NW_026517356.1, on the reverse strand, counting down.
GATGGTGATGGTGGTGGTAGTGGTGGTGATGATGCACAACTTGCTGTGGTGCAGCGGGGTATCTGAATATGTCTGCTGGGAGACTTTGGCCGAAATCATCGGCGAAAAGCTCCAAATATTGATTTGGTGAGGGTATCGACAAGTGATTATGGGATGAGTGTGATGTAGCCACGGTGTTGTAGTCAATCGCGTTCATACTCGAGTTTGAGGACTGTGGTGGCCGCGCAGGTCTTGATCTGGTGGTTGCCCCTTGAGAACCGATTTGTCGACCAGCAAGCGGCATTTCTGGAGCAGTATCCCATCCTGATCTCGGTGGTGTCGAAGCGCAGTCAGAGCTGTCGGACGACACGCCTTGATATGATTGGCGTTGATTTGCTTCGGTGTCCTCAATGATGCCTAGGGTACTGGCATCAGTGTGCTCTGTGATGTGAGACTGCGCGGAAATCTCTGGAAAGTGTCCGGGATCCGAGACAAAGTTCATGGCATCATCTGCCAAACTTGTATTAGTGTCCATCATGGCCGTACTGAGGTTGCCGAGATCGAGTTGATTAGGCATTTCTGCATCGATTCCAGCTGATGGTGTAGCCAAGTCTTGGGTCTCTGGCGAGATACCATTTTCACTTGCTGACATTTGGCAAGCTGTTGATGACGGCGTGCTAGTTGAAGGCGAGCCTTTGGAGTGTCTGGACAACGCCCTCCACCTGTTGCGACATGTAAGGGGAGGGCGGCCGGGTAGCTTGGCCGATATTGCGGACCACCGATGACCCAGTGTCTGGACGCCTTCCCTAAGGATATCGTCTTCCAAGGGACTCCAGTGACTCAGACGGTCTTTTGCCTGAGGGTTGAGGATGTCGTTATATCGTTTGGCGCATTGGTCGTCTTTCCTTCCAGGTATTAGAACAGCTAGAGAAGATGATATTAGACGGAGCCAGATGATGATCAATAACAGATGGCTGCCTCTTACCGATGTCATGCCAGGCGGGTCCAAGACGGTCGTATGCTGACAACAAGACCTGGTCCTCTTGTGCTGTCCATCTACCCTTCCTTAATGATGGATCAAGCGAGTGGAACCAACGTTTCCGGCAGTCCTTCATGAATAGTCAGTCTTTAAAGTCTGCTCTCAGATGCCATGTTCCTGCCGGGGTAAAGGTCCTCACCTTGGCAGTGCGGTCTTGCAGGCCTGCGGCAATGTCCTTCCACCGGCTCTGCAGGCCCCTTGCGTCACCGTAGTGAGATACAAGGGCTTTCAGTATCGCGTCCTCGGCCGGTGTCCAGATTCTCCGCGGCCGAGTAGCGGCATTGGCAGCTTCGGAACGCGGAGAAGAGTCCTCAAGCGACATGGGGACGGGCGAAAGGGGGAATCGTCAGTATATGTGATAGACCGACCTTGGTCGACGAGATCAGGGGCAACATCGGCGGCTTTGAGTCTCCCTTGATTTACCAGACTCGCCAACGCGTTCTCTAACAGTCTCGCCTCCGTGTCTGCCCCTATCTTCGGAGACAAGAGTCCCCTTTTTTCCCGCCTTGCAGCTTATCTCTGGCCACCCCGCAGTTTCTTTCGGGGTTTCCCCGCATTCTTTGTGGAGATATGACTCGGCCCAGTCCCGACAGGGATTGATGATGATTGGTGAGACCGGACGGCACTAGCGGCACCACTTGACCCGGCCGGGGGAGGCCGTGTCATGCCGATCCGGACGGGCGACCGAGTCCTAGTTGACTCGGCTTCGGCGTTCGTCTCAGGATATAAGCAGATATCCGGCGAAGTGATGGGGTTGTCAGTCAGGTTTCCCTTTCATCATTCTCTCTTCCTCGTCATTTGTTATCTTCAGTCGAGACCTCAACACCATGTCTTCTTCAGAGTATCTTCATCCCCTTGATCCGGCCACGGCCGAGGAAATCCAAATTGCCACAGACCTAGTCAAGAACTTATTCTATGGCATCCCTCTTCACTTCAAGGCTGCGGGTCTCGACGAGCCTCCCAAGCAGGAGATGGTCGCATACCTCAAGGCAGAGCATGCAGGAGAACCTCTACCAGAAATCCCTCGTCGCATCTTTGCGATCTGGTACATCAAGCGATCTCCTCGGCTGTTCGAGGGCGTGATCGATGTCACCAACAAGCGAGTCATTCAGCACGAAGAGCTTTCACGAGACTTTCACGGACCTGTCGACCGTGTCGAGCTCAACGAGGCGGCTCAGGTGGTGATGGCCAACGCCGACGTCCACAAGGAACTCGCACGGTTGAAGATTGACAAAGCGAACGTTGTTCTTGACCCATGGGACTATGGTGTTGATGGCATCGACACACAAGAACGTATGACACAGGTAATGATAGATCGCCGCCTCTACGTAGGACATTCTCTAACGCATTGCAGGTTTTCATGTACATGAAAAACCCGAAGAACAACGATGTGGACTCCTCACACTATTCCTTCCCTCTCGACTTTATGGTCATTGTGGATCTTTGCACCATGAAGGTGAAGAAGATCATCCGGCTGCCACTAGGTTCGGACGAGAGCACAACAGAAGGCATGGACGACATCACACATCGCGAGACAGACCCCGCCGAGCCCGAGTACGACCATCGTCTTCAGAAGAACCCTCCTCGGACATCTATGAAGCCATACAACGTTGTCCAGCCCGAGGGAGCCTCGTTCGCCGTGAAGGGTCACCTCATCGAATGGGAGAAGTGGCGTTTCCGTGTCGGCTTCAACTGGCGCGAAGGTTAGTTCATCAATGACCCTCATCAAGCTCTCGATCTGACAAGTCACAGGCTTGACCTTGCACGATCTACACTTTATGGACCGTAGCACTTTTTACCGTCTCTCCCTTTCCGAGATGTTCGTACCCTACGGAGACCCTCGAAGCCCCATCTATCGCAAGGGTGCCTTCGATCTTGGCAACGTTGGTGCCGGTGTAACTGCAAACAATCTTCAGCGTAAGCTTCTTCTGTCAACTCTCAATACGGATTGCTAACACTTGGTAGTTGGATGTGACTGCCTCGGTACTATCAAGTACATCAGCGGCTGTGTCGTTTCAGCCGACGGAAGCCCAGCTCCCCGCCCCAACGCCATTTGCATCCATGAAATCGACAACGGCATCCAATGGAAGCACACCAACCACCGAACCGGCAAGGCCACCGTCGTCCGCAAGAGACAGCTCGTTCTCCAGCAGATCATTACCGTTGCCAACTATGAGTACATCTTTGCCTGGATCTTGGATCAATCAGGCGAGATCTCCTTCGAAACCAGGGCTACCGGTATCCTGTCCACGCAGCCCATCGACAAGGACTCCAAGGTTCCTTGGGGAACCCGTGTTGCCGACGGTGTCATGGCTCCATACCACCAGCATCTATTCAACGTCCGCATCGATCCCGCTGTCGACGGCCACCAGAACACCTTCACATACACCGACTCGGTAGCCATGCCTTGGGATGAGAAGCTCAACCCACTAGGCACGGGCTACGTCAGCAAGGAGACTCCCGTCATCCGTGCCGGACCCGTAGAGGATAGCCTGAAGGACGGACGGGTCTTCAAGATTGTCAACGAGAACATCCAGAACCCCGTCTCGTTGACTCCTGTTGGCTACAAGCTCGTCCCCATCCGTTCGCAAATGCTTCTTGCCCAACCTGGCTCGTGGCACTGGCGTCGCTCTGAGTTCTGCGAGGCGCCGATCTGGGTGACCAAGTACAAGGACCGCCAGTTGTTCCCGGCGGGCGACTACACCAACCAAGGTCTCGGTGGAACTGGCATCAAGTCGTGGACCAAGACGAGAGATCACATTCCCAACGATGACATTGTTATCTGGCACACTTTCGGCTTCACACACAACCCCCGTGTTGAGGACTTCCCCATCATGCCTGCCGAAATTGCGCAGTTCCATCTCAAGCCTTACAACTTCTGCAACTACAACCCCACCAACGATGTGCCACCTTCCAATCAGGCTTTCAACAAGAGCACGCTGTTTGAAGATGCGGGGAAGGAGGGGCAGAAGGGTTCATGCTGTGGTGCAGATACCCCTGCCGGCTCGACATCGAGCAAAGGTGAAGGGGAAAGCCCGTTTGTGAAGGTGACCCTACCGGACAACACTAAGGCTTGAGGTATCATGGGTTTAGGTGAAAATGTCTAGACACTATTCGTTATTCTGCTGTAAATAGTCAAGATCTTGTAGGACGGTATCAGTTTTCTATCCCAAATACTTTGCATCAATGCTCAATCATGATACAAAGTGTCATGAATTAAGGACAGCGAAAACCTTCTCAGGCTGGATTGAAATGTTAAGCAACAGTGCTCATGTAGTGCTGGACGTGCAAGGCTGTTGTTGGTGCAGATCTCCGCTACTGGGCTTCGTCTTGGAGTGCACACTGGCGAATATTTAGACTCCATCCGCAGAATTAAGCGTGCTTCCACGAACGACAAGTGTTGCGACATTAGCCAATAAACATCCAATAAAACAACAAGCAGGCAGATGAAATGGAACAGCCAAGGTAAGGCTCCTTTGCTTCTATGTCTGTGTGTGATTGGCCGTCTCATAGTCTTGCATGCCCGCTCGTTTGGGCCTCAATCTCACCCGTATTTCCACTTCCGTTCGCATACCTGAAATCCACTTGTACAACAGACTATTCATCAGCGACTTACCCCACAGTAGGTCATTGTGCGTAATTCTCTGCACCGTCCAAGCCTACTTTTTGTTTATTGCAACATCTACATTCTTGGAGAGTATCATTCAAGCTTCACCCGTAGACAGACAGGCATCCGGCAACAACGCAGCCCAGTCAGGTGTTTAACTCGATCAGCATGAGCCGGTGGCATCGAGCATCTTGCTCAGCCCCGGTTATTGTCGTTGAACAGCAGATACCGACCTGCAAGTCATGCAACGCTTCTCCAGACTTGCACGAAATCGTTTCTGCCCAAGCCGCCGAGAGGATTTCCCCCTCGGCGATTCCTCCCGATGAACCTCCTGGACAGCTCAACTTATGGTGGCCGCCATGTGTCCCATACACACCACGTTCTCCCTCAGCACTCCTTCCCAAAGGCCCATCTAGCGATTCATACATTTGGCGGTCGCTGTATGTCCCGGTTGAATCTAAGTGTTCTTCTTCGTTCGTTTCGACTCTTTTCAGTGTAGCCTGTCGGATAATCCAAATGCTGGTACTCTTTTTCGGGCTCGCAGATGATGGTAACGAGTCGATCTCCACCATTTCGGCAGATGACGGGGCCGAGCTGATCTCTGCTGCGCCGGCGGATGACTCGCTGGGCGGCGCAGACGACTCACAGCACGATTTTCGTACTTCTGTCTATCCCTTGCAGCTACAACCTGACCAACTGCGCTTGCTACGCCTCTCGTCTGTGGAAAACGTTGACTCTCCTGTTCATGTCGACTTAGAAATTCACGACGACCAAAGACATCCCGAATACGAAACGGTCTCCTACACCTGGGGCGGAGAAAATGGCGACAGCACACCTTGTCGACCGATTTATGTTGGTAGACACTGGGACGTTCTTGTTCAAACCCAGAACTGCTGGGAGATGCTCCGATACCTCCGTCCACGGAGAGACATACGAACGGTCTGGGTGGATGCTATATGCATCAATCAGCATGATTTCTACGAAAGAGAGAACCAGGTAACAAAGATGGGGCTCATATACGAAAGAGCTGCCCGAACTTCTGTTTATTTGGGGCCTGATATAGTTGCGCCGACGTCCAGGCTTTCTCCATTTCCTCGGCGGCATTACCTTCAAGATTTGACAACCATGTCAGATCCGCCCCGTCTGCCTCGGTCGCATATACAGAGCTTTGAACACGTTACCTTAGACATATTGCTAAGTCGAGAGTATTTTCAGAGGCGTTGGGTTGTCCAAGAACTACTTCTCTCGAGAGACATCATATTCGGGATCGGCGATGTGGAATTCAACATCGCTCGCCGGGTGGGACATCCTCCCGGTCCGGAGCCGTGGCCCATCTCTTCTTTCCACAGCACCCGGGTGCCGTGGTTCAAATATATCACACAAGGAATTCCCACAGACGAGAAGCCCCCTCTAGTCGCAGCGGTCAGCCTTGCGTCACAGTCCAAATCTGCAGATCTTCGCGACATGCTTTTCGGGGCGTTGGGAATGGCGGAACATGAGGAACGGCTCACTTCTTCTTATTCGATCTCTTTTCAGCACCTTGCGATCGGGTACTATGCGTACTCTCTCATCGTACAGAAGGACATTCGAGTCCTTGTTCATGCCACAGGACTTCGAGCTTCCGCAGGAATGCCGTCTTGGGCTCCACCCGTCTACAAGGATGGAACCAAGGCACCCGCTATTTGCTGCTTAGGCATTGATAAAAGAGAGTCATTATTTGACTTGGACAATTTCGCTTCGGTTTACAGGAGACATCATTGTCTTGACGGATTAGGAGATGACGTCTATCTCCATGAAGGATTCGAGCGATGGAACGCAAAAGATCACAGCCAAACCTGCTGGAAAGTTTCACGTGGCGGAAATGCACTGTCATCGTCCGATCTGCACAACGATATCTTCGAGTTCACAAAAGAAATCAATTCTTGTGGTCTCAAGCGACATTGGCACTCTCAAATCAAGGTTGACTCACGCACAGGAGCACTGTTGAATCTGACGGCTCTTCATGTCCTTTGTTTTGGTCAGGCGGAGTTATCTTTGGCTGAGACGTGCCATGACGAAGGCATTTACACCTATGTCTTCAGAAACGAAACAGGTTTGATGTTTGTGTATTCCAAGGATGCATGCTTCGAGCAACCTGCTGATTCGTCCGAAACACATCTTTTTGCTTTATGCGACAGTTCAAGCAGCGATGTCCAACCCAGCCGTACATTCAACTCGAGGCTGTGCATTTTACGATCAGTTGTCGAGAAGGATGCCTTTCAGTTGGTTTCAGCGAATGTTTATGTGTGCTTCCATACTCAGAACTTCCCAACAAACGCAGATGGCACGTCGGATCACTCGTCATGGGACGAACTCTACATCAAGAACATGAGCGCCCCATACATGCGGCTTGTCCACGATAATGCGTCACGTACGGCAATCCCAATAATCCGGCGAGAGACTGTCAACCAAATACTCGGCGCGAGTCACTGGTCCGACTAGAATCGAGAACCAGAAAAACGCCGTCGTCATCGCATACTACCCGTGCAAGAACTGTGCGGAAATCTTGCTTCTATTATACGACAATTCAGAAGATCATGGGTTTTCAGAGGCGATTCCCCGCAGGAATGCCTACGATTTCTGAATTTCGATGGCCGACTCCACCCTCCCAACTGGATATGCTTGGCATTCCCGGGCATACAGAATCCAAGACATTATCTTCGTGTCCTACATGCCGCATTTCTTGTCAAGGGCGGTGCGAAGGATGCTGCAAGGTCATTCCTCGAATTATATTTCAATCTTGTTGGGAAGTTCAAGCCTCGAGTGTGTGAAGGTCTACCATCGTCGGTCAATAAAGGGATAAGAGCCACGGTCGGTTCTGAAACTTTAGTCGAATTGTCCTTTAAGCCCGACCAGCATCATATCGTTCGAGAAGTTGTCAATCTGATGAGAGGATCTCAGTAAGTAATTCTTAGGTGAATACATTAGCTATAGAATATGCTAACTCGTCTAAGTAGTCACGACGCACATTTCCAGACCTTGTGGGATATCACTGACGACAGAGTCGTTGACCACCATTACGCTCTGCAGGTGCTTGGCGCCAATGAAGTCGTCGCTCCCAAGTTTGTAGTAGTACACATTGACGACAGAAACGACCGACTTGACCGACGCCGTCAACGCCTCACGGTATCACGGCCCTGGTGCGAAAAAGCAAAGGCAAAAAGAGAGCCTGAAGTCTTTTTGGGAAAAGACATTACGCCTGGGCATGGAAGGCATACAATTTCGAGGCTCCGGAACATGGTGCTTCAGTCTGAGTATGAAAACGCGGATATTCGGATAGCATTTGACCTGAAAATGCTTATGTCATGGGCGCAACTGCATCCATGTACAATGGCGTTTAGAAGCCTGGTGCCTTATTGCCAAAACGGAGAGAACGAGTTGGCGTTGTTTCTCAAAAACCCTTTACATGAGGAAGCAAATGTGATGGTTCCATGGTGGCCACAAGTCGTGGACGACTGTTTTGGAGTCAACAAGTCTGCCTGTCACAGGAATATCGCTGTTGTTTAAGATTTAGGGTGGATTTCCAGCTCCTCAAATTGCTCTAGTGTGTTAGCAAATGTCCTCTGGTCTCGATTTCCAACGACTTGTTTGATTCCATAGAAAGTTGTTTTTGTTAGTTTTATATCGATATTTCGAATGAATAGTTTACTGTAAACTTTCTGCCTAACAGGCTCCTACGTGGTGCTACGATCTAGACTGGAGACCACAGCTCCCCTTAATACGTACCGTGGTCCCACCACATGGTAAACTTGGTTGGCTGAGTCTATTTACTATGGTTGTTTCTACTATCTGCAGGTGATTAAGCGAACAGGGGGGGTGGAAGGGTTCTGAGCACGCTTGTCAGATTCCCGACATCTGCTAGTCAAGCAATCTAACTTTCTCGGATCTATAACCATCTCTTCGACAAGATTTTAGGGACATGACAGAGGAGTCAGGTAAGAGTTTGTTTTTAAATGAAAGCCCAGAGCCTTGGGTCACCTTGGACAGGAACGTCGGTAAAGCCCCCGACGGATATTGCAATATCAGCCGGACCATCATCCTCCGTCGATCCACCCAGAACGGCCACCATAGGATCCTTTTCGCCATCTAGGTCAATCTAATTTGTCAAGACGTAGCAGCGAACCAACAAGCATAAATCAGTTAGCCAAACATAAAACAGACCGCAGGATCACGGTCGACCTGTTGCCGCCGTGGCGGTCTTGGCCGTCTGGTCATCTGGTCCAGACATCCAACCCGTGCCGCCATCGACGGCTCCAGATTCCGGTACAGAGGCGAACAAGCGAGAGATCCCAAGACCATGGGAGTCCTCACATCTGTTCATCTATATAAACTCAACTCCATCAAACCAGCATGATGATCGTCCCACATCCCCAACTCCCCATCCTACACTCTCTTTCCGAAACGCTCCTTCATCCACTCTCACAATGAAGTTCCTCCTCCCCCTCCTCTCCGCCACTGCGGCCTTCGCCCACACAATCTTCTCCTCCCTCGAGGCCGGCGGCGTCAACAGCGGCGTCGGCGTCGGCGTCCGAGTCCCCTCCTACAACGGCCCCATCGAGGACGTCACCTCCTCCTCCATGGCCTGCAACGGCCCGCCCAACCCAACCACGCCCACCTCCAAGGTCATCACCGTCACCGCCGGCCAGTCCGTCACCGCCGTCTGGCGCTACATGCTCAACAGCGGCGGCTCCGCGCCCGCCGACATCATGGACTCCTCGCACAAGGGCCCCACCATCGCGTACCTCAAGAAGGTCTCCGACGCGACTACCGACACCGGCGTCGGCGGCGGCTGGTTCAAGATCCAGGAGGACGGCTTCAGCAACGGCGTCTGGGGCACCGAGAAGGTCATCAACGGCCAGGGCAAGCACACCATCAAGATCCCCGCGTGCATCGCCCCCGGGCAGTACCTGCTCCGCGCGGAGATGATTGCGCTGCACGGCGCGGGGAGCTACCCCGGCGCCCAGTTCTACATGGAGTGCGCGCAGATTAATGTCGTGGGCGGCACGGGGGCCAAGACGCCGGCCAACACGGTCAGCTTCCCTGGCGCGTACAAGGGCACCGACCCCGGTGTGACCATCAACATCTGTAAGTTGTCCGCGTTGAGGATCTGTAGGTTGGTTGTGATGCTAACTTTGTTGTTTGCAGACTACCCCGCCGTTACGTCGTACACCATCCCGGGACCCCAGCTCTTCACCTGCTAGATGGCTCAGGCTTGGGAGACGAGATAGGAGAGGAGATGTCGTTGTTGAGAACTCATTCGCTCGCTTACATCAACTTCTTAAATAAAGCCGTGTGACCCAGCAGGAATGAAGGCCTGATGGGAACTACTGGGCTGTAACTTCTTGTATATAGTTACCAGATCTGTCAATACACTTACTTGAATGCTCAAATGCTATCCTAAGTAATAACCGAGCAAACAACTGCGAAGACCCAGATTGGCCTTACGGAAGTTAGAATCGTATATATCGTTCATTCTTGTCGATCTCGGCGTCATAGTCATTTTCATTATTTGCTTTCATCCTCATATCTTCTGGTCCTTCGGTGTGAGGAAGCATAGGACCATCTGCGTAGACTTAGACTTACATGAGGAAAGAAAATTAAGAAAGGCAAACAGAAGGGGAAAAAAAAGGAAAAGGGGGCAAGTGACGAAGTGCATGTTCCGATCAGTAGGGTCAGGAAAAGACAAAAAGATTTTGACCAGCATGGGGGTCGAACCCACAATCTCCTGATTCCACGGTGTATCGTAGTCAGACGCCTTGCCATTGGGCCAACCGGCCAGACAATTCAGAACGCCTGAGGCGCCCGTCTGTGGGAAAACGCTGCGCAGAGGCAGCTCATATTGCGCGGGCATCGGGAGCGCAATGCCGCAGTTTTGTGCGCATGAACGCTCGGTCAGTTGCGCAGTTTAGCCAATCGCGCAAACCCAATTGCAAGCTTGGTGGGGGCGGGGAATTTGGGATGAAAAAATTTGTGCCCCGGCATGGCGCGAAGGCTAAATGCCGCAGCCCCTCCCGATGTCGGCGGGGTTTGGGGTCGACTAGGTATGGAGGAAGACGGCCCCGCTTAGGTGACTGATGGTGATGGAAGATGGGCGGAGTTCTGATGACATGTCGCTTGGATCATTGCATCCATTGGTATTGAAGGATGAGTCAACTGGATTATGTCTGGTGCTTATTGCTTCCCTTGATTAACGAAGAGAAACACGGCTGCGAAAGCAAGCACATGATGTGGACACAAGATTGACAATGTACGCGGTCTATTTTCCGGTTTATCTATGGACAAAGCCACTCAAAGCTCCCATCACATTTTCATCTCGTCTATCTCGACAAAGTCCATATCAGGGGCAAACAAGACAACCCCTTAAACGCGGGAGATGAGGTCCTCTCTCTTGGGACCGGTGCCAATCCAGACACACTTGACACCAACAAACTCCTCGATGAACTCAATGTACGCGCGCGCCTGCTTGGGCAGGTCGAAGTACGTCTTGGCGCCGGTGGTGGGCGTGTTCCAGCCCTCGAGCTCCTTGTAGACGACCTCGGCCTTCTCGAGCGTCTTGAGGTCGGCGGGGAAGGAGGGCAGCTCCTCGCCCGTCTCCTTGTCCTTGTAGGCGACGGCGACCTTGATGGTGGGGAAGGTGTCGAGGATGTCGAGCTTGGTGAGGTTGAGGGCGGTGTAGTGGTTGAGGTTGGCCGAGTACTTGACGACGACGAGGTCGAGCCAGCCGCAACGGCGGGAGCGGCCCGTGGAGACACCGATCTCGTGGCCGATCTTGCCGAGCTTCTCGCCGACCTCGTTGAGCTGTTCTGTGGGGAAGGCACCGCCGCCGACGCGGGTGGTGTAGGCCTTGACGACACCGACGATGTGGTTGATCTTGCGGGGGTTGAGGCCGAGCTGTGGATTATGTCAGAACAGTGTAGAAGGGGGTAGTGATGGATTGACTTACACCTGTGAAGACACCGCCGAGGCCAGTGTTTGATGATGTGACGAAGGGGTAGGTTCCGAAGTCTAACCTGGTTAGTTGTGAAAGCCATCGCTGTTGGAATGCTACCTACTCAGGTCAAGCATGACAGCCTGGGCACCCTCGACGAGGATCTTGGTGTTCTTGGCCTGCGCGTCGGCCATGATAGGGACGGCGTCAACGACAAACGTCTAAACCTAGTCAGCGCATGTTTGATCCTGGGCAAGAAAATGCGCCATACCCTCAGGTCCTCTCTGTACTGCTTGAAGCGCTTGATCTCGTCCTCGATGTCGTAGACCAAGAGGTCGCCGAAGCGCTTCTTGAAGCCGGTGGCAAGCTGGCGCAACTTGCGCTCAAAGACCTCCTCGTCGAACATCTCGCTGATGGTGATGCCGTTGCGGGCGGCCATGGTGCTGTAGGTTGGGCCAATACCGCGCTTGGTGGTGCCAATGCTGTTGCCGCCGAGCTCCTGCTCCTCGAGGCCGTCGACCTGGATGTGGCAGTCGGTGATGATGTGGCATCGGTCGGAGACGAGGAGGCGGTCGCGGATGTTCTTGAGGCCCTTGGCCTCGAGGTCGGCCATCTCCTTGAAGAAGGTGGGGACATGGACAACGGCGCCGGAGCCGATGAGGCAAATGGCCTGGGGGTGGAGGAGGCCGGAAGGAAGAAGATCTGAAGGGACCAGATGTCAGCCAAGGCATGTCATCGCAGAGGCACAGGCGAAAGACTCACGGAAGTCGTAGCTTACACCGTTGGCGATGACGGTGTGGCCGGCTGGGGGAGGCTGCTGTTAGAATGGTGTTCGGTTGATGGCATCAGGAGCTGGAGTAACTCCTACCATTGTGTCCGCCCTAGGGCCATCAGCATGCCATTGATTATCCATAGAGTACCGCAGTCCCAACCTGAGCTCTGGCGCAAATCTGCGCGTCCTGTCCAAGGCTATGTGGAGGGTTAGAGGGCGAGGTTGTGACGGAGGGACCAAGGGCGCAGCTTACACATCAACCAGCTTTCCCTTGCCCTCGTCGCTGCGGGTGAGAGGATGTGTTAGTTCCAGAGTATGTAGAGCAATTGGCGCAGCAGGGTATCATGAACGGCGATGTCTCCTGGTCATCGCGTACACCAATGGGGCCGGTGCGTGTACGCGTATTCCAGGGTGTATTCGGCGCGCTCGCCCTGCTGGCTGGGGCCATTGATGGCGAGGTAAAGCATTGGCATGGTGGAGCAAGGCAGAGAGAGTGTGTAAAGCAAATGTGCGCGTCTGTGGTGACAGTGACGATGACATGACAGGACAAGAGGAAGGGCGGCGGAGTGTGACAGCTTACCCCCACTGGGCGCCGAGAACGATGTCAATCGTAGCCATGGCGTCGGGTAGTAGAGAAGAGACTGGAAGTGAATCCAATGTGTATAGCGAGCAACAAATACGGTCGATTGGCCAAAGTATGGGTTGCTGCGATCGCAACGTCGGTCTGCGATAATCCCAAAAAAACAATCAGAAGGGAGAAGACGCGGGGTTAAAAAATTCCCATGGAGGGGCAGGTTTTGCTCCGGCGGGGCTCCAACTTTGCGCTCCACTAAGAGTCATCACACTTAGTGAACCCAAGGTACACCTGCACCAGTTGGCAGCGACACCCGTGTGGGTGACTCTTTCCAATGGAATCCTTCAACGCGCCGCCGTTGCGCAATCGGAAGAAAAGTGTACGTACCGCGGTAATTACGTACCGATAGCCGACCACCACGCGGGACGGAACCGCCCGGAGTGGATGAATCAGGCAGGACCGGAATACAGTCACGTGCAATGGCTGAGTGAGCCACTTCTGCTGAGCCACATTTCATACAGCCACATCACCAACAGCCACAGCTTGAGCCACGGCCGCCATCCTGTTTGCCTGTGTCTACGCAAAGCTCCCTCTCTTAGACCCTTCAACATTAGGTTCAATGCACAGAGGGATGTGGGGCTCTCTCGCATGCTTTTCGAATACTATCGCGATCAGGTCATCCGTTGGGAACGTTCTCTGCTACCCGTGTCTTGTCATTGTCAGTCACACCAAGGGCAGACTGTGTTGGGTTGCTTCCATCACAGAGCGCCCATTCCATGTCTCAATTCCCAGTACTAAAACGACACTCTCCCCCCCTCGAATGCTAAGATGATCTTAACTGTGTTAATCTTTTGGGTCCTGTGTTCCTGTAGACTCGTTTGCCCGTCATGATGCCGAGCACCGAGTTGGAGATCCACCAACTGAACCCATCATCCATGTCCGCTGCCGAGCAGGCCGAGAACAACGCAGTTTCTCTCACTTTTCCTCACTCTTCGTCATTCTTTCACAACCGTGTTATCAGTTGATGAAAATGTTGCTCCTATGAGGCCTTGGAATTGTTTCTCCCAGCTGCTTTGCACAATTTTCTCCCAGCAGGGGGACTCATGGCAACTTTAAATAACTCAATCTAGACCTTCTACAGGCATGCACAAATGGGCCAACTTGCATCTAACGCGCACCAACGGCCACCTTCACGTGGCTTCGCCCGACAGATACCACCAAGCCTCGGAAGCTTTGCAATTGGCCGAACGAGTGAGCGCAGCATCCCAATAAGCTCAATCTCACTCGGTTCTCCTACCGAACATGGCAACAAGGAATCCCCAGACCCATCCACCCATCTCAAGGCCTAGCAGCTGAAAATTTGCCGCCAAAGAACCAATCAACCCCCCTTGCCCGGACGCCATCCAATCTTATCAGATGGATCAGATAAACCTGCTCCAACCTCACCATCCCCCTCAGGCCATTATCAATCTAATCACCTTTCCCCAACCAATCATACCCCTCACGCCACTCCACAGCATGCTCAAAAAGACCCTGGAGCCATGCAGCAGAAGCCAGAGATCTCTAACCGAGCATCCAGATCCGGCAAGGCGCTCAGCTGCGACCCCTGCCCGAACGGCCTGTTGGTGCGCCGCCGGACCACCCTACACCAGCTTATTGCCCTTTTGCTTCACTCCAGCCGTTGGTGATGGCCTTGGACAGCTGCCAAGAAAGGACTGGTCTGCTTCGCTTCTGTGAACAAGAGCGCCACAATGCAGGTGCTTGACTCTGTTCAGTCTCCCAGGCCACCCGCCAACTAGTAAAGCCTGACGTTTCTCGGGCACGTCGGATCGTAAAGAGCGCATATGGAGTGCATGTACATAATAGACAACGGTATCCGCGAGCAGCTGCAGTGAGTCCCTTTCTGCTCCGGCTCCTTCTCCCGCTTTCGTTACTTCAGATACGGTTTGTCAACATCGTGTAAACTTGTCAGCGTTCACCTCAACTCCTCCTCAACCACACCCTCCACCATGAAGTCTTCTTACGTCCTCCTCGGCACCCTCGGCCTCGCCGCCGCCCAGCAAAAGTTCACCGACGTGATCCCAGAGTGCTCTGTCAAGTGCCTCACCCAGGCCGTCAAGGACGGAACCAAGTGCAGCAGCATCGACGACTCCCAGTGCATCTGCGAGGCCACCAACTACCGCAACATCTACACCGTCGGCGTCTCCTGTGTGCTTGCTGCCTGCGGCGGTGACGTCGCAACCGGTACGTTCGTCCCTTGGCCCGCTTCCTGGAATACTCTATGAAGCCTACATCTGCGATAACATGCTGGTGTGGAAACTAACTTACACTCACACACAACAGGTGAACTCCTCCCCGCAGCCGCCGAGTTCTGCCGCGAAGTCACCGGCGGAGCTTCCGCGCCACCCGTATCCTCCGCGTCCGCCGCCGTATCCTCCGCCGTCTCTTCAGCGATCGCCTCCGCAACCAGTGCGGCTTCCAACGCTACGGCTGGAGTCACCGGCACCAGTACCCCTACATCTGGTGCAACTGCTACTGGTAGTGGCGCTGCTGCATCAAGCACCACTCAGGCTGGTGCAGCTGCTGGTGTTGGCTCAATGGGCGCTTTTGGTATGCTCGCATTGGGCGCCCTTGCTGTATTCTAGGTAGCATCTAGTCAAGAAAGAAGAGCATCGACTCTACTGAGATAGTTTAGCAATGTCAAGGGACAGGCGAGACAACGCAAGCATTCTGTAAAATGATACGTGGTACATTTGTTCCTTTCTATAAAGCATTACATGTCTATGATTACTCCATCTCTTCGCTCTCAGAAGCTATATCTATGGCCTCTTGATGATCGGAACAGCAGTATTGGCTTCCGTATCCCTGTCCTCGGGCGCGTTCACCCAGCTCTCAACCCGCTTTGACACCGCACCGCTCTTCTCCTCCACATGACGGAAGTACAAATCAGCGCATACCCAGGTCAAGGTGAATATGATGCTCGCCGTCGCCGTCCATGAGAAGAGAAGTGTCCAAGGGTACTGTAAAGCTTCAGGTATTATCAGATGGACAGGATCCTGCGGCCTCAGCAGTCTCCAAAAGAAGTCCCTCAGGGGACCCTTCAGGATAATGGGCGGCAACTGATGCATGAGGTACCACGAGAACGAGATCTTGCCCAGATACTGCAACACTGGGGCTTCGAGCCGCCTCGCCACGGATGGGGAGGTTGCGATGACCGAGATGACCATCAAGCCGCCCAAAGACTGATAGCAGGACCTGACAACAGAGAATGTGTTGCGACCGGACTCTGCCCAGCGTCTCGATCGGATAGATGCCAGCCACTGGTAGCCGACGTGAGCCACCCCGGTCCCTTCGTCGCCCTCGAAGCACATGAGATACAGACCTCCAAGCAGAAGAATAGTCTTCGCCAGGCCAACAAGCCTGGCTCTGCTTGCCGTAGCCCTTCGCGGGAACAAGACTGGCGACCCAATGACGGACCACTCATGCCTCGCCTGTATGAGCGCACCAATCTCCGCCAGCCACGCGCCGCCAAGAAAGCAGAACAGATCCCAGTACCCATGATAGATGAAATACCCCGCAAGCCCAATCATACCCACAAGCTTATGCTGCGTCTTCCACAACGAGCACCCAAGCAGCGTCAGGTACAACACACACGACCCGCGAAACGTCACCGGGATCGTCCACAGCTGATTGTTGAACCCCTCATGCCACGCCAGATTCATCGGCTCCGCGATATCAACCAAGTAATCCACCAGCAGCCTCGCATGCTGCATCGGCGCCGTCCACGGCTTCAGACCGCGCGTCACATGCTCCGCAAACGGCCGCGTCGTGACGCCGACAAAGTACGCCGCGTTCGCCAGCACGGTGATGGGGATGATGGGCAGGTACAGCCGCAGCCAGCGCCGCACGAGGGTCAGCTGGAAGTACCGCGAGAAGGCGCCGTCGCCGCCGCTGCTGCGCGCGAGCACGCTGTGCGCCATGGCGTAGCCGCCGATGATGAAGAAGAGCGGTACCATGGAGTGCACCGCGAACGGGAGGCGCAGGATCGGGAGCTGGAAGAGCCAGCGGTTCTCGGAGGAGGGTGAGGCCCAGAAGGAGTTGTAGGGCGCGGTGAATTCGCCCATGATGTAGTGGTTGTAGGAGACCGAGACGGCGGCGATGGCGCGAACGCCGTCGAGCCAGCGTATCCTCTCCATGGCTGGTAGATGGATTGTGTGAAGAGGATGTCTAGTTTTGTGATGTGAGTATTTGTTCAATGCTGTCAAATCGAGATACTAGCAGAAAAAGGTTGGATGAAAATGGGTTCAAAAGGGCATGGCCCCCAAAACGAGAGCAATATGCGGAAACCGGACCGCCTGGTGCTTGGATGATCGGAGAGATGATCACGTCAAAATGCTCCGCCGAACGAAGTCGGCTTTAGCCATATAAATCAGATCGGCATTCAACAACCGTAAACGGGCGTAAATTCGCCGAAGACGTTTCGTCAACCAGCGCAAGACACGGTCGGCGGCGAGTTTCACAATGGGCAGCAAGCTTGACTCGCCTCCCTGTCCAGCAACACAACACGTCTTGTCACAACAGTAAACTTTATTCTGGCGTCGCAGCCAAGCTGTGACAGGAACATGACTGACTCCTGTAACTACTCCCACCGGAAACTCCACTCCAGCATTCGAGCATTGGCATTCCTGGTGGCCTGGGGACAATATGCGATTTCGAGTGCGATGGGGAGATGCAGCCCGAGGAAGATGGCCATCCAGCGGGAACAGCACCAAAAAAGCAGAGTCCACTTGTCTCACCGCACGATGCGACGATCTCGTAACGGTTCCTGCATAACGCGTCGTCTCATCATGTTACTCCTTCCGAGTTCTGGATGAACGTTAAAGAAGCTGGCATTGTATTAAGAGCAGCACGTCAACCCAAGCTTCTGGGAATCTGTGAGAGTTTGATTGTGTTCGTCCCGTCTTTCGTTGACTTTCGCCCGATCTCTGTCCATCCCATCTCCTTCGCACCACACTCTATTAAGCCACCATCACCATGTCTGAGAAGGGCTCAGAGTACAGCTCTGAGAATGAGAGCACATTAGTCACACCGATAGAGACGACAAAACCAGTATGGCCACTGGTAACGCCGCGGACCAGGAAAGAGTTGTATCACACCATCATCAAGTACAACTACTGCGTCTTTCCCATTAGTCTGGGACTCACATTCTGCCGTAAGTACTCCAGATTCATCATTCGTATCACTCAAAGGGAAGATGTTCTGACTCGCCGGTATGTAGTCCTCTGGAAGCTTGCCTACGTAACAAATCGTTACCAAAATGCCGTCGCCGTCGACAATCAATGGAACTGGGCGACCATCCTCCAGACATCACTGCTGTTCTTCGGTCTTCTGGCCCAAATGCCACCGTACGTGTCCGTATGGAGCCTGTGCATGCCCATGCGACCAGGCTCGCACGCCCAAGGGCCGGCGAAGCGTGACTTCAGGAGCTTGAGAGTGTGCCTTGTGACGAAAGGCACAAACTTTGATGTAAGTGCACATCTCAATACCTCACCGTCATTTCATGAATCACTCTAACTGGTCGAAGACCGTCATCAGAGCCACCAGGGCCTGGGCACCGATGCAGAACATTCCGGGCGTGCGTTTCCACGTTCTGCTGGACGACGAGACGAAGGAAGTAGAGTTCCGCCAAGCACTTCCCTCCTTCGTCCAGATTGTCGTGGTACCGTCAGCCTTCACCCCAAGCAAGGCCAAGTACAAGGCTCGCGCGCTGGAGTACTACCGCAGAAACCAGCAGCTCGGAAGCGGCGACTGGGTCCTGCATCTCGACGAAGAGTCCATGATTGACGAGGCAGTGATGGAGGCGTGCATCAACTCCATCACGAAGAGCGACATTGACATGTTCATGGTACGTGCAATCCTGAGTTGTAGATCTCGGTGGAAAAGGTTGTTGACGAACGCGTTGAACAGGGAACGCTGCACTACAACGACGTCAACCACTGGAAGAACGGCTTCCTGTCAACAGCCGAGACGCTCCGCTCGCAAGAGGACTTTGGAAAGTTCTCCTTCTCGGTTAGGATGCGCAACAAGCCCATGCTTGGGTGGATGCACGGCTCTTGGATCCTGATCAACGGCGCTGTCGAGAACGCCACGACTTGGGACACCGACTGTCAAGCTGAAGACTTCTGGTTTGCCTACAACGTATGTTTATCTCCCCTACCCTCAAGGAGGATGCGAGACGAGGAAGACTAACTTGAGCTCTATTAAAGTCTTCCGCAAAGGGATACAAGTTCGGATGGATTTGGGACCCCGTCCACGAACAGCCCAATGAGACGTTCCAAGACTTTTGGAAGCAGCGCAGGAGATGGTACACAGGCATCCTCTCCATTCCCAGCATCATTGTTCAATTTTCGCTGGTTGTCAGCGTCATCGGTGAATTGGTCTACTGGATTGGGTATGTTTAGCTCCTTCCCTTGCAGTGCAATGTTACATCAAGTGCATTACTAACGTTGGTCACCACAGACCCATCTACACACAGCTCGGCGGGTCTTTTATCATTCCCAAGTGGCTTTTTATCTGGGGCCTCTGGCATTTCACCGTCGACACCCACAGTCTACTGGTCGCATCATTCATGTCAGATCTCACGGCACCGGAGGGCGTGACGTGGCTTCAGACGGTGCAACATGCCATCCAGACGGTGTTGCTTGCGCCGATAGTCCGTCTCGTACAGGTCTCGGCCTTGGTGACGTGTATCTTCAATCCGGCCAAGGGGTTTGCGATTGTATCAAAGAAATAGAAGAGAGCAGTCATCGTAATAGACATTAGAACATAGAGCGGGATGGGGGTATCGCTGGGCGAGCTTGTCCTCATTAATAGAACCACTAATTTAGACACTCAAAGAACCATGCAGTACGCCTGTTCACTTACACGCACTGAGGTGCCTAGTACTTATATGGGAAGCCCAGCCAGAGCCCAATGGGCCGCTGTAGCCACGTCCCATAATGCCCAGAGATAAGAGTGTCTACTATGATGCAACGAGGGCCACACTTTTGGGCATATCATGGGCCGAGCCGTTCTCTGCCGGTCCGATCGGTATGCTTCCGGAGGTCCCGCAGGGTGGCGCTCGGGTGGCGTCCCAGCACACGCGCCGTTGGCTGAATCATAGAAAGCTTGATTTAACGATTCTCTTGTATTAACGAGCAGGTATCTTAGTTGAAGGTAGCAATGATCTTGTCCGCCATCTCAGGCAGCGTCTTGGCAACGACGTCCATCTTTCCGAAAATATCAGGCAGCTCCTCTCCCTCCAAAGCCTCACAGTAGGCAGCGTTGAAACTGGGTAACAAGTTAGAATATGTTGAAACATTCAGCGTGGAGACGTAGTACTTACCCAACAGTCTTCGCTGTTGACGCATCCCAAAGATGCGCAGCCGCAAACCAAGGCTTGCCGTTCTCAGACAGCTTCTTCAGAATCGGCGCATACGCCTCGGGCGTAGGCTTCGCCAGCCCCGACGAGTCGCACGACAGCAGATTCTCCACCGGCATGTCCACGCCTCCCCTCGAGAAGTAGCCGCCCACACGCGCAATGTCGCCCGCCGTGAAGCACCAGACAGTGAAGCCGGCGTCGCGCAGCTTCTGGACGCACTCGGCGGCGCCCTCGCGCAGGCGCAGCTTCTTCCACTCGTCAATCAGGTAGTTGACGTCGTCGTCGGTGCAGAATTCGCGCGGCTTCTCGATGCCGGCGTAGTGCAGACAGCGGTAGAAGAGCGACTGGAAGACCTTGAAGAAGACGACGTAGCGGCCGGACATGGAAAGGTAGGTGTACTCGCGCTCGGCGACCTCGAGCCAGCAGCAGCCGAGGAGCTTCGGCTGGATGCCCCGGGCCTTGAGGCGCTCGCCCAGGCGCTCGTCGATGGCCTCAAACAGGTGCTCGTACGAGACGAGGGTGCCGACGACGTCGAACACGACGTTCTTTGATGCGGCCATCGTGATCTGTGTGTGTGTTGTGTTTGTGTTGTGTGTGCGAAAAGTGGAGGCCGGTGAGTGAGGGGGTTTTGCGGGGTTGTGAACAAGACACGATTCAGAGCCTAATTAAGACACGGGTCCTGATGAAGTAATGGAAATGCTGAGTTGCCTGGTTAGAACTGAATCTGACGATGTGGCTTATTCTGAGTAATCTTCATACACGGCGTCAGACACGAAGCAGGTTAAATAACAGAGGCCACGATGCTTATCGCAGGCGAGGGCCGGCGGCCGATGCATATCGCCAAACACGCGTCCGTGATCTCCAATCTTTCCCCGCATTCTGGAACACCCCCCGAGCGGTTTCGGGGTTGGACATCCCCGGACCGGAAGGGAACGTTTTCCGGGCACTGGGCCCCTTGCTGCGCTGCGCACCCGGATGAGCCAAAAGACATTCCGGTCGGTCGGTTTAATCCAAGGGGCTATGCTAGATAGCCGGGCCGGTGTCTTCAGAAGCGTGGTTTGTAAGATGAGATGCTCGTGATGTCGATCTTATCTTGCGCACCGATGGGACGGTGCCGCGACTCCTATCGGCCCATCGGGCGCACCCTGCACACTGGCGGCTCCACAGATAATGAGCCAACAGGCGAGGATACCCTCATGTTCGGTGAACTTTAACCAAGTCGGCCGAGACGCGTTTACGTGAGTGTTGGCTTAAAAAGTGACGCCTGTCCGAGATTTGGAGCGCCGCACCGGCCAGTTAGTGAAATCAGTCCCCGACGAGTCATTTTCGTTGTTTTTATCTCGTACCCCGCTATCAGATCTGAACTCCTTCAAACTCCGCGCTATCACTATCACTTTCACTATCACGATGGTTCTCCCGATTAGCAACCCAACAAAGTCCTACTGGATTGAGGGGGCTGAATCCCCCCTCCGCAACTTTCGTTCGACCGAGGAGCTGCCCAAGGAAGTCGATGTGGTAATTGTTGGCAGTGGTTATGCCGGTGCGACGACCGCATACTGGCTTCAAAAGGTATCCCCAGAAAAGCCCCTTCGCAACGCGTTTGAACCGCTGTCTGACCACGATTTCCAGTTCACGGAAAATGCGCCGCAAAAGCCCAAGATGCTCATGCTGGAGGCGCGCGACATTTGCGGCTCATCAACAGGCCGCAACGGCGGACAGCTGAGGCCTCACGCCTACTCCCGCTACAAGCCGTGGTCCGCCCGTTTTGGCCCCAGGGTCGGAATGGAGCTCATCAAGCACGAGATGGCGCATCTCCCCGCATTCAAAGAGCTCGCGGCTGCAGAGGGCATCGCTGAGGAGATCTGCCTAAAGTTCGGCGAGACATTTGACGCGGCCATGACGGACGAGGCATGGGAGCGTCTGAAGGGCAACTACGAGGCCATGAAGAAGGACCATGGAGAAGATGATGATGTGGTCAAGGTCTGCAGGCTGATTGAGGATCCGAAAGCCGCGGAGGAGTTCACACAGATGAAGTCTTGCGTAGGCGCAGTGGTGCATCCTGCCGGTCAAGTGTGAGTATCGTGTCCTCATTAATGCCAAGACTTCAGGGGTAGCTGACAAATTTTCTCAGATGGCCGTACAAATTCGTCCACGCCTTGCTTAGGAAAGTCCTTGAGACGGGCAACCTGAACCTCCAAGCACACACACCCGCCGATAGCGTTTCTGAAAAGGATGCCGACGGCTGGGTGACTGTCAAGACTCCCAGAGGCGATGTGAAAACAAAGGCTGTGGTGCACGCCACCAACAGATGGGCTTCGCACCTTCTGCCCAATTTCAGTAAACTCATCTTTGAAGACAGATGCACTATCGCGTCTTTAAAGGCCCCAGAAGGCTTCATCAAGCATACTGGTGCTCAGCACTGGGATAGCAACGTGAACGTGAGTTTTCAATTCATCCTGTCTCAAGACCCCTGAACAGGCATCTGATGAACTTGGCCAGAACTACCATCTCCAACTCCCGCCACCGTACAACAACATCATTATCGGCGGCGCGAGGCAACTTCTCTGCCATTACCCGGACAAGTGCATCCTGAACGACGAAGAGGATCAGCAATTTGAGGGTGCCCCCGAATTCTATGAGACATGGCCATCATCCGATATTGTTGGCTGGGAGGGCGGAGAAAAGGCAGAATTTGCTAAGCCTGTCAATGAGGGCGGCTGCTGGTCTGGTGGTAAGTTGACCTCATGATTTTTACTAAGACAGACTCGTTGACATCTTTAACAGTTGACTCCTCGAGCATTGACGGGTTCCCCTTCGTCGGAGCCATCCCCAAACAAGACGGACATTTCGTCACAGCGGGATTCTCAGGCCACGGTATGTACTCTTCTTCTCAAAAGGCTTCACGATCAAAGCTAACGAATGTCAAGGCATGCCCAGAATCCTGGGCTCTACCGCTCATCTCACCCCTCTCATCCTCGATGCTTTGGGTGTCAAGTACACCGTTCCGTCGATAGTCGCACCGTTCCCTCCCTTGCCGAGTCCCTTCTTTGCCACTGCTGAGCGGATTGAGAAGTTGCAAAAGGTTGATGCCGCGCCGAAATGGGAGGAGGAGAGAAAGAGCAGTTTGGAAAGCGCGAAGAAGCCGTTCTGCAACGACGCTCGCAGCCGTCCGAGACTGTAGCGTGGAAGTAGAGGAGTAGAAGATCCATTGGGAGCCTCTTCATCTGTAGAAAATGGGGCCTCGTGTATATAAAGTGCTCAATAATTGGGCCGAGGAAATAATGAAGACGCTACAATACAGCACCTATTGAATCCACTTTGGAATAGCTGATTGTATGTAGAGTGAGATACGAGTGAGATGCAGCGTTAATATTCAGCACAGTCCCGGCGCACAAGCTTCACATCAACTTTGAACCACGCTCGGCAACCTAACAAACACATTGGAATAGTGGCCTTAGAGGCACATCTACACAATTTGACTTTCAAAGTTAGTGCTTCCATTTTATGTGAATTGGGGTGATTTGTGCTGGCGCAGGCTACGTGGTCCTCTTGGATTCAGAGCTGTGTACAACGAGTAACGGACATCAAGGTCGGGCAGGTATCTACAGGTCGGCGAGATTTCAAGCGGAAGGTAAATGTACAGTCTCTTTACTAATTAAACAATGACTAAACGAGCGGGGTGCCGGGTCGAGCCTGACTCAGTCATCTCGCGTCTGCCCCGCCGCCGATGGCACACCATCGATCGCCGCCAGCTCCCCCGCATCAATGTCCGTCTCCGCGGGCTTCTCCGGCACCAGGCGGATGAGGAAGACCATGCAGGGCACGGCCAGCAGCAGGATGGCGCAGTTGACGATAAACGCGACCTTGGGGTCGGCGCCGGAGTTGGTGTTGATGGCGTACGAGACAGCCTGTCCCGCCGTTTCGAACGCTCTGAAGAGGCCGCCGGTTCTGGAGCTGGAGGCAACGTCGGTAGAGAAGGTGCCCAGGATCCAGTAGAGAGACAGCTGGGTCCAGTAGCCGGTCGTGAAGATGATGAGATAGGGGACGTAGGCTTCGGCCCATCTTCTGCCGTGGCTATTGGGAGCCAATGTCAGTAATTTTGAGGGCGAGGAGGAGGAAGAATGTACGTACGTTTCGTAGTCCAATGCCGGCTTCGAGAGGCCGAACTTGCCGTACTCAATGCCAATCCAGACGAAGCAGGCTGCCTGAGGAATGGACCACATGGCAAAGGAGATCCATGCTCTCTTTGACTGGGACCAACGGGTGTTGTCCAGAAGCCTTCCGTAGGCAATGACGAGCGGGATGGTGATCGTGGCTGAGGAGCTTGTTAGATGGTTTCCTAGGTAATCCTTCAGGTACGAGGACTGCTTACGCATGATCAAAGAAGATAGCGCGCGAGCACGAACAGAGAAATGCAGGGAAAGATAGGTCCCCATTGTTCCACCATAGAAGAACGAGTAGAAGGAGGGAATGAAGATGAGCCAAGTCTGCACCCGGCGTTAGTTTATGACAGGAGTCTTAACGAAGAAGGGGGAGCTTCATACCTTGGGACGCTGTGCGTGCTTCCAGAGGGCAGAGAATTCCTGCTTCCAGCTGATGCTGGGAGACATTGGGATCTTGGCACCGTCTCTACGGCGTACGCGCCTGGTGGGCGAGAGGAGGAATGCCCAGATGACACCGGTGCACTCTGTGAAAATAGCCTTGGTTAGTTACTGTAGGCTTATACAAGCACGATGGGAAGACTTACCGAAACCAACGAAGATGAGGTACGTAGACCACGCAATACCGCCGGCAGTGCTATCGGAGTAGTTGGTGGAGAAGTTGATTGCACCTCCCATAACACTGCCAGAGTTTCTCATTGCGGACCAGATACCCAAATAGAAGCCTCTGTCGTCTTGCTTCGGGTACGAAAGCATTGCGGTCGTCTCGGCGACGTAGAGGAATCCCGATGTGAAGCCTCCAATCAGCTAAAGAGGTATTAGACTGGTTCAATTGCTCAATGGCAGTTACAAATGTGACCTACTCTAGAGAAGAGAAGGTACCAATCAACACCGTACTTGGCGTTGACATAGTAGGCAGAGCCAGCCAGGGGCATGGCAACGGCAGCAATCATGCAAGACCACTTGATGCCGAATTTGTTGATCAGAGGTCCTCCGAAGAGGGTCATCACGCAGCCAGCCGCATAGTTGAGCGAGGTTGCCAAGTTGGCAAGGTACGGGGTGGAGAGTCCACCACCCCCGAGGTTGGAGATGGCGTCGGACATGGCGGGGCCGACGAAAGACAACCTGCAGCAGAAGACACAACATTTAGTTTCCACACTTGCATCGATGCACAGGCGGTTGCTTTACTTACGCTCCAAACAGGATCATCTGCCAAAGAACACTGCGCCAGAACTTGGTGAACTTTGGCGCGCGCAGGTACGCGTCGTCGATGCCATAGTGGTCGGCTTCGATCACATGGCTGGGCACGGTGCCCAGCTCAGTGGTGTCGTCGACCTTTGTGTCGTCTTTCGTGGGTTCAGGAGCCATGGTGAAGAGATGGCGAGATTTGGCGTATCTCGATTAAGAAGAGATCAGTGCGGCAAAGAGAGTGTGTCTCAACGTCCATTGGAGTTATATATTCAAGCTTTTGGGGGTCGCCTGTCAGTCGCCCAGACAGGAACTTGGAACGTCCGTATCAATGGACTTGGTTTGGGTGAGGCCCAGGCGCTGCGGAGGGCCAGTCAGGAGTGTGCCATTGTCATCCATGGCACACCGGCCTGGAGATAACAAGTGACACGCGCCCATCTAAAATCCCCGATGCGTATCTGTCAAGCGGATGGCCCTTGCAACAGCAGTAACCTTGCCACTAGATTCCGATCCCCTTCAATGAAACGCAACTGTTCCTGGCTTGGCATCCAAACTTCAAGTCAACCGGCTTCACGATGCCAAAAGTCCAACTCGACATCAGACAATCCGTTCAATTGAACAAGGCAATTGGACTGGCCGGAGCCTCTGCTAATAATGCCAACATGTCGCCATCAAGGTATCAAAACATGAGCCCATTTCCCCAGACGGCCAGTGTCCTCGCACCCCGCTGACATCCCGGATGGCGGCCGCGGGATGGCTAGATGACAAGCTCTCCCCCCATCGACACATGCTACCCTGCTCATGTGGCCTTCCAACCTCGACCAACCACACACGACCGCAGACCGGCAACGAGCAACAGTGTTGGCTCTTATCTGCACCGGCCCGGTTCCGGTTCCCCTGATAAACGTGGTCTTTCCAGGGGGCAGGCAGCGTTGATAACGTCCCGGGACCGGGTAAGGTAAGCCAGACGAGGCGGGAAAGTTGAGCACGGCCGCCAGCTTGCAGGGGGGCGAGCAACGGTTATCCTGCATATCCCGCGTTATCTGTGGGTGACGTTGCAGTGGAGCTCTCTCTGTTGTCTTTCCCTCCCAGCTGGGTGTCTGTCTGCTCCTCTAGCTTCTACTTAGTCGGCAGGTGTCCGGGGTGTGGTGGAACAGGCGAACTCCATCGGTTTGGGGTATCTGAGCCGAAAGCGGGGGAGGACCCAGCAAGCAAGCGATAGCGCTGACGGCGAACATTTCCCAAACATTTCCCGGGGGAACTTTATAACAGCGAGGTCCGGCCGAACGTGGCTACTAAGCGTGGTGTTACCAAAAGCAGTCAGTGGTGTGTTAGTGCGCTGTAATTCGATTTACATATTCAATTGGCAACAGACGGGCGGATTGATTGATAGACAGACACTGCTTTCTTCGGATACGGATAAGCCATGCCGCCCTCCCCGCTCCCGGTTCCGAACTCCACGACCTCCTTCTGGAGGTCAAGTCCGCACCCGCTCGACAATCACCGGTCTACCCCCGACGTCCCCTCACAGGTCGACATTGCCGTTATTGGCGCCGGCTATGCAGGCGTCTCGACGGTCTACCACATTCTCAACATCGCCAAGGCCAAGGGCACCCCGCCCCCGAACATTGTGATTCTCGAGGCGAGAGAGGCCTGCTCCGGGGCAACGGGCCGAAATGGTATGTCTTTGAAATCTTTCATTTCATTGATATGGTTCTAATGATGCGGCGGTGCAGGCGGCCACCTGAAGCCGGACCCCTACAATCGGCCTTCAACCCTTGCTCTCACGCATGGCGTTGAGGTTGCCGGCGAGTGCGCCAACTTTGAGGCGGATAACCTTGCGGCTGTGAAGAAGGCTATTGAGACCGAGGGAATTGACTGCGACTTTGTGTATACGCGTGCCGTCGACGCGTTGATGAGCGAGTCGATCTGTGAGCGCATGAGGTCTGGCGTTGAGTTGTTGAGGAAACATGGCGTTAAGGTAATGGACGACGTGTATTTTGCCAAGGGGGCGGAGGCAGAGCAAGTAAGTCAAACTTTTCCTATCAAAGGTTTTTAGTCGCTGACGGAAACCAGCTATCGGGCGTTAAGGGTGCCAAGGGGTGCCTCTCATACACGGCGGGCCACCTCTGGCCGTACAAGCTCATCGTCGGCCTCCTCGAGAAGGAGCTTGCCGCCGGCGTGAACCTGCAGACTCATACACCCGTGACTAAAGTCACAGAAAAGCCCGATGCAGACGGCTTTCTCACACTCACCACGCCGCGGGGAACCGTGCGCACTAAGAACATCGTGTACGCGACAAACGGCTACACGTCGTCGATCCTGCCCGAGTTCTCGGAAAAGATTGTCCCCGTGCGGGGGATATGCAGCCACATCCACCCCGGCAAGACGCCCGCGCCGCTGCTGCCTCACTCGTACATCATCCGCTGGTCGGAGAGCGAGTACGAGTACCTCATCCCGAGGCTGGACGGCAGCATCGTGGTGGGAGGTGCCAGGGGCGCGTACTACCACGACTTGGAAAAGTGGTATGGCAATGTCAGCGATGATAAGCTGATTGAGGAGGCGAAGCACTACTTTGACGGGTACATGCAGAAGGTCTTCAAGGGCTGGGAAGACACTGGCGCGTACACGAACAAGGTGTGGACTGGAAGTAAGTTGGCATATTCTGAGACTGATGTGACGTGTTTGCTGACGTTGTTCATTACAAGTTATGGGATACTCCACGGATTCAACGCCGCATGTTGGCGTGGTTCCTGGTAGACAAAGCCAGTTCATGCTGGCCGGCTTCACCGGTCACGGCATGCCGCAAATCTTCTTGTCTGCGAAGGGCGTCGCTTCAATGGTGATGGAGGGTGTAGACTTTAAGAGCACAGGTATCCCAAGGCTTTACGAAGCTTCGCAAGCCAGGTTGGACAATCCCAAGAATAATGTCTTGGACAGCTGGAAGGCATCGCAAAAGACTGCATCGAAGCTGTAGATTGGGGGAAGGTGGCAGCAGGGGTTAATAGAGGGCAATTTCTCACGGTTCCTGGAGACGAAAGTCAGTGCAAGTGAGCATCAATATTATTGAATTAATCCTTTGACGATTAACTACCTTGAGGTACGTGAGATGTTGCCGCCCCTCTTAGTGAAAGGTCGACCTCATTGAATACATTATGCCATGACCCTATACACGGGATACTCATCACCGACGTTGACGGGCAAAATGTTAAACGTGGCATACGAGTCGATGCCCTCCGGCTCCAGTGTAACAAAGGCGTGGGCAGCGTTCTTCTGTCTCGTGCTGACCCAGAACCCTCCCGCCGGGATCTTAACCTCCTTCTTCACAATGGCAGTCTCCACAGTAGATCTCGCAACGCCTTCATACTTCGACGCAGCAACAATGGCGCTAGTAACGTTCAATGCCTCGACCTCACCGCTGAAGTCGAACTCAAGCGTCTGAACGGTGACTCCAGCGACGCGAAGACGCTCAGCCACATCAGCCCACGCCTTGGAGAACACGTACGCCTCGGGACGAGCGCGGGTTAGGTTCGCCACAACAGGCGTGGTGTTGAGGAACTGGACCGGGATGTCGACCAAAGCTCCCGTCTCGGCCTCGATGAACTGCCATGAAATATTCGTCGGGCGAGGGGACTCGGTAATGATAATATCCTCAGTGCTCTCGATGAACTTCTTCCGCGCGTTCTCGACAGTCTGGTAAACCTCCTCGGCGTGGTCCGCTGCCGTCTGGACAATCGTCTCGACCATTGTCAGGCCCGTGGCCACGCGGCGCTGGAAGTGCTGGTCCGCGAGACCGATGCCGCGGGTTTCGGTCAGGAACATGATAGCCTGGCTCAGCGCTACAGAGCTGTCGCCAATCTTGGCGTCGCCCGTCGTCTCCTCCAGCACAATGTCGTCAGTCCCATCCGAGCCGACAACGTAGGGACCCCATCTCAACCCCCGCTTCTCCATCGCCGCCGCAATGGCGTTGGCGAAGACGGCCTCTGAGATGTTGCGAATGTCAGCGTGGATGTTGGCGTTCTTCATGGCTGAAAATTGGCCGTCCTGCCCATCGATCCATTGCTCCTTGGTACCCCACGCCTGAGTCGGGCTGTACTCGTGGCAGTCGACGCCAACATGCGGCGCGAAGCCCATGACCAGCTGCTTGATGTCGCGCGTCTGTTGGCGAGCTAGTTTAGTATGATCGCGGTTGGGGTCGAAATTGGTCGCAAAGTAACGCTGGAAGTACGCGACGCCATCGGGGTTGTATCGGGGAAGCATCATGATATCGACCTTGTCAAGTATGGACGCCGCCCAGGTTGCGTTGGCGTCGAATCGGCCAAGCAGAGCAAGAAGAGCTTGGTCGCCGCTGGGCTCGTTGCCGTGCACGCCGCCCTGCATCCAAATGCGCACTTTGCTGGGAACACTGGCATTGGCGTGCGACGCGAGACTATCGGGGATGCGCTTCGTGGTCGACAGGTAGACGTAGGGTATCGTGCGGCCTTCTTCGGACTTGAAGTCGGGGTTGTGGTAGGTCATCCACTCATTGCGGGCAGCGAGAGTCTGGAGGTAGTAGTCTGCGAGTGTCCAGTCAGCAGAGCCCGAATACACCGGATGTTGGCGTCACGCACCGAGAGTTGCCTGGTCAGTCGGTCCACTGGTGCCATTGGCGAAAGTGCTGGGTACGCTGTCCGGGTTTGCGAATGCAGGCGAGAGAAGCTCAACGCCCTCGACCTCAGGGAAGTTGGCAGCGACGACCTCGGTATCGGGAATCACCTCTACTTGGTTGCTGGCATAGGTGAGCGCGGTGGCTAGGCCTGCGTGCAGCAGACCTAGGGCAGCTGTTTCCTGGTAGCGCATGTTGACGATCGTCCCCGGACCTGGCTCCGATCAAGTTCTGTCAATTAGTGGCGGCGACGGTGAGGCGACAAACTCCGACATTGAGAACGCAACGTGGGTTTCTTTGCTTTTAAACTTGCCCGCAGTCTTTCGGCCTCCCGCCGAACTCCAATCGCATCGCCAAGGCCTCATTTACCACGGTCAAGGACTCATAACGTCATGTTGTCGCTGTCGCGGTACGACGGTCACGGCATTTTTCCTCGAGCTATGCGCAAATAGGCATCTGTTCATCTCTAGTGTGGAGGATGCCCCTCAAAGTGTGGGGTTTAAAGTCTTGGGGATGCTGTCAAAAATCCCCGGAGCTTCCATACAAGCGCTGCGATATCGCTTGCCAAGACGTGTTATCTTGCCAAGAAAGAGCCATTACCAGGCCGTCGGGCGGATGTGCATCGATTTTTGATTTCAACTGTTAATAATATTTGTGTGTGATAACACCTGTAGGAGCAAACCGTCGTTGTAGATGGAAATCGTAAGGACGTTGAATGCACGCGTGGATTGAATCAATGATGGGTTAGATATAAAGGCAACGTTGACCAACTTGGAAGGAACACAGGAGAGAAGTATGAAACGTGCAATGTAGACAGACACGGAGTTATATGTGAATAGCGTGCTAAAAGCATTGTTTTGTAATTTTACCTAAAAGTCAGAACTCATCGCCGTGATAAGGTGGGTGTTTTTCCCACGTTTGGCTATGTCAAATGAGGTCATGAATACTGATATCGAGAGACATGATATTTTCCCTTCATGAAATAGATAGACAGATTTAGAAAGAGAAGCAGAGATAGAGACAGAGAAACAAATGAGGTAGAAATAGCAACACTAGAGATAGGAGTAGAAACGCAGGCAGAAGAACATTATATATCTATCAGTCTGTCAAGTCGTAGACATCCCTCCCGTCACTCTTGGAACTTGCATGATGCTTTGGTAAGAGCTACTAAAAAAGCTCATCGACTACCACTACCGGCATAAAGGCGACGAGATACAGCCGATCAAGACGGATGCACCAACTCCAGCTGATGGCACCGTGAGGCCGGTTCCGATGATGTTGCAAAGCGCGCACTCAAGCGACGACTTGTTACACTTGATCTCGTATTCCATGTTGCCATGCTCGGAGGGGTTGCGGCCCGAGCCTTTCGGTGGGATGTTGTCCATCGTCATCTTAATCTTTCGCGGCACCTTGACGTAGTGGTCGACCTTGTCCACCCACTGTAGGCACTGACCCTCGCGGCCGGGGCGTGTGTCCGGCGTGCGACAGATACGAGTCGTCGTCTCGCGCTTCGATGAGTATTCCTTGGTCTTGCCGAGGTTGGCAAACGCGGCGGAGAGTCGCTGCAGGGAATGCAGCTCAGAGTGGCCCTCGTTGGCGTGGCATGACCACTCAATGGTACAGCCCGAGCCGATCGAGATGGCCGTGGTATCGCAATCGGTACTCTTGTCGTTGAACATGCGTCGGACAGTCGCGACTACGTTCTCCGCGGTTTGCTCGTACAGCTCCACCCAGTCCGAGTTGGTAGAGCCGGTGATGGTCGTGTCGTCCTTGTCATTGTTGTTGCCGCCACCGCTGCCGGGGTTGACGTACGGCTTGCCGCGGTGGTTGCACACGTAGGCACTGGAACACCACTTGCTGTCGGCCAGCTGGTAAACCTTGTCCCAGTGGTACGAATAGCACTTGAACGGCTTGTCCAACTCGTATTTGTGCCAAGCATCGCCAGCTGGGTTGGGATCTGTGATGCTGCGGTCAATGTGGACGGTGAAGACGTCACCATTGGGCATAGTTGCGCTGACACCGCCAGCTTGACCCCAAGGGTACGATCCACTCCAGGGCACGTTGACCATCATGGTCGGGCTGTAGGTATCTAGCCCGTTGCCCGTCTACACATCGCCCGGGTAGTAGATCATCTCGCGTGAGGTAGAACCGCCGTTTGCCCCGAGACCGATGCCGCAATCGGCGAGCACGAGACTCTCGTATGGGCTCCTTTGGGCCAATGCAACACTTGCAGAGCACAGAAGGGTTGCGCCCCAGGAAGCAGACCGGAAGCTTTTGGTGAACATGTTGAGTTGGCGACTTATCGCGGTAGATAATAATCGATGAATTAACAGAGTCAAGTGTTTCAAACGAGGTGTTCTCATTTAGTGAAATCTTGTTGATGCTGCTAAGACCAAAAGCACAAGCTGTGGCAACATCGTGTCTTTTATGTTTCTACATATCAACTCGTCCTGCCCTCGATGGGACCATCTGTGTTAAGATTTTCTGTCAGCGGTATGGTCGCCGGCTGTTGTATTTCCCCGGGCTCGCCGTTTAAGAAGCCGCTCAACACGATCGTCTGCTAGATGCGAGCTTTCCGAGAAGGTCTCGCCTTGTTCCGATATGCTTCGGGCAATGCGTTGAGCCCATTGTCGCCAGTCCGGAAAGGCTATCTGGGGTGTGGGTTGCACAACAAACCCTAGTTTAATGCTCCTACTTCTCAGCCAGCCAATATCCGGCCTTAAGTTAGAGTTATGCACAAATTCTCAAGTTCAAGCCGCTCATGCATGCTCACCTCAATCTGTACAAACTCGATGGTGATTAAAAAGAGATATTCACTGAAAGTATTCGCTGCTCGTGGTTGTCCCCAAACATTACAATGTTGGGTCCTCAGCTTTCTCTAACTTGATGGTATTGCAACGTGGCGTGGGGAACGCGTAGAAAGCCAATGCCCCGGGAACGGAGATTTTCATGCCAATTTGGGTAGTAAGACGCTCTGATAGGTTTCTCAAGTTCATGTACATGTCGCAGATAATTCATCACAACCGCTGAGGTGCCCTATGATGCATGGCAGTGGCTGAATCTGCACATAAGCACTAGCCCCGCGAAGGTCTTCATGCATACAGAGTAATCGCCGACCTTGATTAGCATCTGCGTCTCATGTCTCAATGAGTAGGCTTTCTCCTTTTTCGGCCGATAAAAGGAAGGACGTTTGAGAGAACACGCTCGGCCTGCATTTCGCCACAAATCCGCGTGCAGTGAGGTTCGGATGCAAGGAAACGTAAAGCACGTAGAAGAGGATTTCTAGGGAAATTTGACACTAATTTCTAAGAAATACTGAAACGGCGGGCGGATAGGGTGGCAGGATAGAAGACGAATATAGATCGACAAGGACAATAACAACAACGACGACGACGACGACGATGACGAAAGCGATGGCAGTAATAGCTATCAAGCTACTGTACAGATATAAGATATCAGCAAAAGTCCGCCCAGTAAGCTAGCCCGAGGTATGTGCCCGAATAGCGCCCGGTTAGCGACACTTTTACAGCATCTTTCTCGTCGGTTGAAAATCACTAAGCGCAGAAACTGAAACTTTCATAGCTGGGGAACTAGGGCGCCATGCAATAGCAAACTATCTCCCTCATGGCAGAGGGAATGTCAATTTACATCGAAGAATGGGTTCGGTCGCGCATTTAATTGAATCATTCAGATGGTGTTTCGGGGTGATTCCAGGATGAAAACGAATCCTGAAGGAACCTTCCCTTTAGAGTACACTAAGCGGAACTGGGCGGCGTGATACTTAAATAAGCTCTCAATTTATCAACGTTTCTGGCTAAATGATGTTTGCACGATAGGAGCGATGGAAAGTGTCTCTAAGCACCTCTAAAATCACGTCTATTAATTTCATGAAACCTCATGATCTGATTTATCTTTGAGTGGCCTCCCACACCGGTTGACACAACGACAAATGCATCCTGTCATGATTTCGGGTCAGCTTTCCCAACCCCACAGGCTGGGGAACGCCTCCTACAGGATCGATGGATCTTGCGCAATTATAATCATGTAAATCATATGCCATTCTCACCGCGGTTGTGGTAACAGTCACAGGCATTCAATCCAATACTTCAGTCTCGTCCCATTGTAGAGGATCTGAGGAAATCAACTCAACATACGGAGAACTAGGCATCATGATTGCATGTATGTCTTCAACATCAGTCCTTGGCCCCTATTCTTCACGGCATAAGGATTTCCCTTTCCTGAGCACTACCATGATAAGTAGTAACTTCGAATACCTAAACAGACATGTTTTCCGGTTTGCTACACACCTTTCGGACACCCTCAATGACTCACTCGCAACAGTTTTCACACCTTTTGATTGTCACATCTTTTTCGCAGTCCAACAGACAGAGTCCACTCCTTTTCAGACGACTCCTCCAGTCCACCAAGTCTCTCTTGAGTCACCTTCCCGAATTACCCGTTGGTAAGGCTGACCACACTATGACTCAACCTTGATGGCCCACCCACTAGTCCCCTTTTGATAGACGTCATGAGGCTCCCACGGCTCTTTGCCATTCTTCTCGTTGTAGGAACCGTCGTGGTTGCCGCCGGAACTGTTCTTCCCAATTTCGGTAGACAGGCGTTCTGGTGTTCATGCGACGGGCTTCCAGGTAGCAGCGCTATGCTATGGCCGGCATGGCATGCTGTGCCCAGGCCGGTGCTCAGTGGAGCAGCACTTCCTGCCCTTTGAGCAACAAAGCTGCTGCCGTTTTTGCCAACTGCTGCAACAGCAAAGGTGGCGGTGGATGTGTCTAACCTTACGAGTGGAGTGGCTTGAACCTCTGGCCCATCCGGGTAAATCGGATATGCCACAACGCGGTTTTGACGACAGCATTACAATCAAATCAAGCCTGTATATTAAATTAACTCATAAAAGAATATGCCATTTCGTACCCATTGCTTATCGTCAAGGCTGTTGCTATGGTTATTGAGCTCCGTCATGAACGGATTGCCTCAGAACAATTGAGAGCTAGGTCAGTCATTACTCTGCGCTATGCGGGAATGACCTTGGTGAACTTGCGACCTGGATAGTTCCTAAAAGTCAAAAAGCCGTGAAGATGCCTCTCAGACCTCTTTGCGGTTGGCAAAAAGGTCTTTTGCAACCCTTGTACTCTTAATATAGTCAGAGACATGTACGAAAAAGTATAATAAGTATTCAAATGGTTGAAACAGCATACCACCATCTTTCTTTTACATCTGATCAACATCCGATTTCCTTCAGATTCCAGACAGAAGCGATGGCTTCCAAAGCAAAGTCAACAACCGCCCAGGAGGCAGCTGGTATCCGCTGCAGGGAGTTCGCAGA
Organism: Colletotrichum chrysophilum; assembly: GCF_026319265.1. Lineage (NCBI taxonomy): Eukaryota > Fungi > Ascomycota > Sordariomycetes > Glomerellales > Glomerellaceae > Colletotrichum > Colletotrichum chrysophilum. The sequence continues at coordinate 96,173 of NW_026517356.1, read as the reverse complement.
CTTGCTTAACCGCGCACATGAAGACACCGAATTTGGCGAAGAACGTCCCATTACAGCGCGAGGGGGAGTGTATGCGAAAGTCACCCTCCAAGACGTAAACGAAGACGTTGTTCGAGCTCTCGGGGAGTGGGTTGTGAAGCCCCGCGGATATCTGACACTCCCCAAAAGATCCACTTCACGTTCTGCCACAATTGTCTTCGCAGTTACCGAGCGAATCTGGAAAAACCTCCGATCGGAAAGCTGCATCACTTTCGTTGAGAACATCCATCACATCAGCCCCGTTACCGTTTCGTGGGTGATGGACGACAAGGGGAAGAGGGAGGAACCAGAAACCCTATCTGGAATATCTCAAATTGATGATAGTGGTCCTCTTGACGCGATCAATATTCACGTGGATTATGGTGAGGGTCTCTAAGGTACGTTCTGCGGTACACCGTATGTAGTGGCTCGAGGCTGACTACAGAAAAAGACTCGAAGCTCTAGCCGACATTTTCGTTTTCACGTACAAACTAAGTGCATGGGAAATCACACTGATAACCAGTCAATCTGCTTTCAAAATCTTCCATGGGCTCGACTTGAGGGGCCATCTGAAGCATTGAGATTCAGTTCTTGGGGCATGGGACCTCATCAGCTGGGACTCTCGGGAATACCTTTTTAGCTCTCGGGCATCCCAATGCAGTAACTCCGAGCGCAACAAAGCAAAATAGCGAACAATGCTTAGGGCAGTCAGGTTCGCCCCATTCCGCTGGACATTCTGTAGACAGAAAAGCTTTGTAATTCTCTGTACAAACATTTATGGAGACCTTGTCATGTTCCAGAACATTGAGCAGTTCTTCCAGCATAGTACGAGCATCACTAGCACCAAGCACGATTTGAAGAAATTCTTAGCAAATTCATAAGCGTCAAACATGCATGTGACCACCACGAACTACGTATGGTCAAATGTCCATACTACTTTTGCTAGTAGCAGTCATTATGCGGTCAAGGTAGTGCGAATAAGCAGCGAAAACGAGTGTAGAGCTGACACGTGACTCGCAGCTCTGCGACGGCGCCGACTTACTTCGCCCCGCCGTAATTCCACGTCACGATCGTTTTTACGCAAACATGCAACGGAGAGTCCGGTCGCCTTGCTCCCTCAGCATCCTGCAAAATGTTTGACGAGTTGAACATGCCAAAATAAGCCACCATGTTACCCAGCGAGCCCGCATCAGAAGGTGCTCAGCCATCGCCCGTCCGCAAAAGCAAAATCGGCTCATTTCGCGTGTCTACTGTCGACGACTTCAGTTCCAGCACTCGCAATGAACATATTCGGCGAAGATCCGGGCTTCCATCAACAGCCTGCCAGACATGTCGGTCTAGGAAGGTGAAATGCCATGTGTCCGTTGGTCAAGAAGGATCTTCCACACTGGGAGAGCAATCCCAGCCCCCACGGTGTCAGGCATGCCAGCAAGCGGATATTGAGTGTCGCTGGGACACAGTCGACAAGAGAAAAAGGCGCAAGGTGCAAAGCACAAATGATGCATCGCGAAAAACCGGAACGCTACCCATGGAAAGCATCATGGTCATCGGGGACGGCCAGCAGCCTGCTTCAGAGGAATCTCATCTTCACAACAGGGCGGCAAGCCAACCTTCAGGAGGTGAGGATCTCAGCGTACATCCAGGAGAAAAGAGCGCACAAATGCCGGGGAATTTCAACAGCATTCATGTCGGCGTGCCTGAGTTGGGCATCAGGGCAAATAAGGAGCCATCCGAAGTGCACTCAGAAATTCAGCCTCCATCCAGGGAATTATTTTCATTTGACAACATGGATATGTCATATGACTGGTCGGAAATTCAAGATTTGGTGCTCGATTTCGATGGAATGGAAAACGTCAGCAACATCAACTGGGATAATATTCTCGCCGACCGACAGTCAGACGATCCCGCAGCAACGCCTAGGCCTCCAGCCAAAGCGATGCGCCTAAGGCTGTATCGACGATTCGGGCCCACTGCTGTTCTGCCCGGACTGAGAAAGCTCTCTATTGCCGTCAACACTCGATCTCCAGAAGGGAGTGGTGAATCCGATGCCAGTAGCCGCCCTGGAACTTCGATGACGTTGTACTCTCGAAGGGTGAAAGCAACGCATCCGTCACCAGGTACGCCAATGTCTGACGACTCGCCCTATGATCTACCTTTGGAAGGTATTCGTCAAATAGCCGAGGTATTCTTCAATCGGCTGGCTTGCTACTTCCCATTCGTTGAGCCCAAGATTCTGGATGGTCATGTTCGCTCAGGACAGGCGTCTAGTTTGTTGATGAACGCCATCGCAGCTTTGACGATGAGGTTTTGTCCCGTTGAATTGTCGCCGGGCACAGTGGATATAGGCTCAGACAGTCCATGGCGAAATGGGACCTATTTTCTGAAGCGTGCCAAAGAGCAGCTTGTTACACTTCTAGCCATACCCACCACAGACATTGTGTCTGGAATCTTGATCTTAGCTTGGGCGGAATTCGGGGACAACAACGAAGCTGGTGAGCAAAGTGTCTCTGGTATCAATGCGAGACAAAGATCAAAGGCTGACAAGAACCTTAGGACTATGGATGCTCTCTGGTATGGCCATCCGAATGGCTCAGGATATGGGGCTACATCGATGTCCTGAGAAAGAAGCAAACCCTTCCAGCGTCGCTTTCTGGGATCGTTCGCCTCTCAGTCCTGACGGCAAAGGTCTTCTTAGCGATGAGATGTCCAAACTGCACCAAGCTAAATCCAAACTGATCCTGTTTTGGACGGTGTTCTTCTTGGATGTGTTTGTATCCCTGCTTACTGGCAGACCACCCACTCTGAAGCGCTCAGAGGTCGAAGTGCCAATCCCAACAACAGACGACATGAAAGCCGCGCAGCTGGACTTTCAGGAGCACGTGTCAATGAAGAACAAGATATTCCCCGAGATAGCCCGGTTTATGCTGCTCTATTCAGAAGCAGTTGAGCTTCTGAACCAGACACGGAGTGAAGAGCAGGCTGACGTCTCCACTTCTTCAAATGAATCATCTCAAAGATCCAAGTTGGAAAAGGTCAGAGATCAGATCATGAACTTGTACCCTTCCCTTCCTCCAGATCTGGCTTTTAGCATCGACAACTACAAAGCTGCCAGCCTGTGTAGGCAGGCGGGACAGTTCTTGATGCTTCATGTCTACTTTTACACTTTCACAATCCTCCTGTCGAGAAAGCATTCACCAGAAGGTACGGGTAACTCACCCCAGCCACAGGCGGTGTTGGTGGCATGCCAAAAGATTGTTCAAATGCTCAACACTGCTGAGCTCATCGACAAAACCGGGTATCTTTCTGTTCCGTTCATCAATCAGGGCTTGTTCGTCGCGGCATCTACAATCCTGGAGGAACAGCAGTCTAACCAGAATCGGCCCCAAGACTTGTTTTCTCTGGTTAGTAGCACAGATGTTGAATATCTCTGCAAAAAGCTGCAGGAGATGTCTCACTACTTCAGGGGCACCGGTGTGACCCTTGCGGCGCTGGAACGCAAGAGACGAGAGGTCGCGGCCAAAACCACAAGAGGCAACCACTCAAGCGAGGATGAAGATTTGGACGAAGAAAAGAATGAGGTTGTTCAGTTGAGCGATGGTGGCATTGTAAACCGATACTCGATACCGGAAGAAGGAAGCTAATTATCGGTTCACCATGGGATAGTAGAAAGGCAGTCATTTAGGATTCGGAAACGTGGTCAGATATTGACACAAGGCGGGGAATTCTCAAGATGTATAGAAAAATTTCAATAGGAGAGTCTGCTTAGTATTGTCAAATAGTAAGGAATATGTAAAGTTTCAAGATCAACGCCCATACTGAGATAAATCTTGTTCTAAGAGATCTATTTGGCCAAGTTGGGAAACACATGCTAGGAAGCGAAGTGCAGCCAACCCTTGCCCCACCTTCCCCATTCGGTAAATCCGAGCCATGTGTAACCTGGTGCAGCTGCACAGTCAATTTCTCCTGCTTCTTAAAATACGACGTCAGGATTTCACACTGCTATCATTTTCACAAGTATTTTTGCTGTATAGGAGATATCTTATCAGGAATCCTACGTTCTTTAACCACAAGCTAGTTCAAGCTTTCATTGCGAGACCTTGGCATCGACCATGGGCTCCCAGCATGACGCCGAAGCCCCTGCGGGCACGGCTTCTTTCGCTGTGATTCTGTTCGACATGGACGGGACTATCATCGACACGACCTCTGCCATTGTTGATCACTGGCACAGGTAAGATACCGAAGTTCTGTGGTTGCAGTCGCCTAAGCTGACTGCACTCCAGAATTGGAAACGAAATCGGCGTTCCACCTGAGACTATTTTGGAAACATCTCACGGACGGCGAAGCATTGATACGTTGAAGCTGGTGGCGCCTCACAAGGCGAACTGGGAGTGTAAGACTCTTTGTGTGTTCTTAATAAAAGCGGCGGCTGACTTGAGATTAGACGTTAAAGAGGTTGAAGCAAAGTTGCCGGAGCTATACGGACATCTGGTAGAAGAGATACCCGGAGCTCGAAAGTTTCTTGAGACTGTGGCGCAGGGTCACAACCCGTGGGCTATCGTGACATCGGCATCAGAGCCCCTCGCTTCAAGATGGATCTCGCAACTGTCACTCCCCGTGCCAGATCACCTTGTTACAGCAGAGCTGGTAGAGAACGGAAAGCCAGATCCTTCATGCTATGAACTTGCATTAAAGCAGCTTGGCTTGGTAGGGAGATCGGCTGAGACCCTGGTTATTGAGGATAGTCCAGCGGGCATAATTGCGGCCAAAGCAGCAGGTTGCAAGGTTTTGGCGCTTCTAACGACTCACTCGGAGGACCAGGTATCTGCAGCAAAGCCTGACTGGGTGGTGAAGGACCTTCTCTCTGCTGAGGTCGTCGGCTATCAAAATAGCAAGATAGTTGTGAAATTTCACGATCAAAAGTAGGATGAATAATATAGAATCGCAAATGATAGGTTGAAAGAGTGAATGATTATGAAGACTGGCGACTAATATTGTGAGAGTCTTGCTATCTGGGAGGATACTACTAGTTAACCGGGCGAATAACTACCTATATTGATCCTAATAGTTTATCTTATCTTGATCAAACTTTACTACAATAGTCGCTGTTCCTATCCTTCTCTCTTTCCCTATTATAATCGTTATCGTTATTGATACTATTATCGTCATTGTCGTCGTCGTCGTCGTCGTCGTCGTCGTCGTCGTCGTCGTCGTCGTCGTCGTCGTCATCGTTATAATCATTATTATCGTTATTTTCGTATCGTCCCTATCGTCATATATTCAATACCCGCCCGGTTAGCTAGAAGCATCCACCCGGATAGCAAAACTCGATTGCGAACTGCATTGGTCAAATGTTATTACAGTCTGTCCAGCGATATTGAAGCTCAGATAATGTGTCGAAATAAAGAAAAATATAGCCTGAGAGAGAAGTCAACGTCACACGACGCTTCCGGAACCAGTGCATACAGATTTGACCGACCATCTATCGGAAAAACCTGGTCTAAGGGCCGTAATGAATGTATGGCACCCAGAGCGGTAAGATGATCTCGGTTCTTCTGATATCTCTCATGGACCTAAGATCCTCTCCGTGATGCGACGTATCTCCTTCCTGTTCGTCATCATGCACAGCGTCTCTGACTTTGTCTGCCTTCTCCCTCTGCTTCAAGTCCGCAATTACGGACGCCGCCCAGATGTCTCGAAGCTTCTTCGTAGCGAAATGCAAGCCACCGCTTACGGATGCGTCTGATATCCCTTTCGTGACCAGAAACTCGTACGTCAATTTCGCTATTTCTGAAGACATTTCATCGTCCACCTCTCACAGAGTCCCAATCACATGTCGAAAGCCTGACAGCTGAAATGCACTTGTCAGGTGAATGTTTTCGTCCACAAGATCCTGGTTGGAGTTTTCGCTTGTCTTGCATGCCGACAGATAGGCTAGGAACGGTGGGCTAGATGCAAGATCCTTCTCCATAAGACTCGCAGTGGTCAAAGGTTGTGTCATCCAATCATCTAGCAGAATGTGGCTCTTGAGCGGGTCAAGCCGATTCGACTCTCCGTGACCTGCAAAGTGGAAGATGCGGCAGGTCTCCAAAGCTGCCAGGACGTCTTTCTTAATAGAAGCAGGCTGCACGCAATTCAGCGAGGTCGAGTTGAAAACACCACGAACCACGTCAATCTCAGTTGTTGCGTGGCGGAGGTTTGAGTGTGGAAGCCCAGGGGTTTCTCCCATTCCAATCAATACGACATCTGATCCGAATTCATGATAGCGTTGTTGACGAGATATCATTACGGCCTTTACAGACGAACTGTATGAGGATATAACCCTGTCCATGGCGGTCTTATGGCCTGGAGCCAGGTGGTAGCCAGCAGCATGCATTGGAAATCGGACGAGAGGCCCAGTAGGAATCCAGATGACGTGTGGCCAGCTGTAGTCGATGCAATGCTTCGAGAAGCTTAGATGGTCTAGAACCGGGCCGACTACTGAGTCCCAAAGCCATATGAGTGTTTTGAACGATCGGACGTCATCTGCGCGTCTTAAAACGTCATCTCTGGTAAGTTCGGGCAGGTCCAAGACGTGTATCCGAGACTGCTCTATAATCAGAGCATCACACCGTCAGGAGCTGATGTTGATGATGATGATTGGGCCGTCCTCTGCGGCATCTTGCATCTGTCTTCCAGTTGCAGAACACAGAAACCTGTCGAAACCCGGCTGCGTGCGGATGTCGACCAAAAGTGCAGCCATTTGTATGCTTGCTTTGTGACGTTGATCGGTGTCCGGAAGCCTGAGCTGGCTTGACGGGTCGTCAAACGACTCCAGTTCGCCAAATACATCATTGTATGTGGGTTTGTCTAACTCGGCTCGTAGCTCGATAAACGAGCGAGCTAGTTGAGGATGCTTGCCCTCCAGCAGAGAAAGATCAGTACGCCTATCGTGGAAGAAGCTGGCTAGAACTCCACGACCTGTTTCCAGGAGTTCTATGGCAGTGACGGGGCTCTGGTCATCATTGAGTGCGATTGCCGCGGCCTCGGATGCAAATCCTACTACACGCGTCAAGAAGTGTTGTCTATCTTCAGGCTGTAGAGACAAAGGTGCCGATATAGGAATGAGATCAACTGCAGTTTTAGCATCTGAAAAGGCCTCATGTTTATCTTGGTCCATGTATCTCTTTGGCAGAAGATGGTGGGCGGCAGATACCCGCGTGGTGATCCGTGCTTTCTCAGAACCCAAGACCGTACGCAAGCAAGATCTTGCCTCGTCTCGGTCAGCTGCTTGACTGGTTGTGGAGAATCGGAGATCGAGTCGTGCGCCCAGATTGAGCCGCCTTGTATTCAGTCTCTTTTGATCCACTGCTGGGGTGGCCTCGATGCAATCCCTGATATATTCGATGCATTGGTCCAGGTCTCCCAATTCACCCGTCATGAGAAATCGTTCACCAAGAAGATTTCCGACGTTATTCAGTTGCGCGCATCGATACTCATGATCGTCTGAGGAGATGGCGAGGGCTTCTTGCCCAAGATTAATGGCTTCATCAAGATCCCGGGCATTCTGTGCCAATTTGGCCCGATGGTTCAGGATCGTTGCAAGGTTGAGCAGCCTGTCTGCACGAGATTCGTCGTTATATGGCGTCAGCTCGATCATTAATCTTCCTACGCGTATGGCGCTTTCAATATCTTCAAGAGCTTGGGTTCTCCCGAATTTCATTGCGTACATCCTTCCCAAAACATTTAGTCTTCGAACGTTTCGGGGGTTATGTTCTCCCAAAATCGAGATGAGTTCCTTTGTGAAACCGATGGCTTTCTCCAAATCCGCTATGGCTCCAACGAGGTGAAATCTGACTTCAAGCCCTTGCGCAACGTGCTGCAAGAAGAGCTCGCGATCTTCTCCAGTTGGCGTAATCTCCAAAGCGTCTCGGCTGTGCGAAATTGCGGCATCATTGTCCGCAATTTCTTGGGTAAGGCTGAACCTGTGCCTCAACCCGAATCCTATGTTCTTGAGATTTTCTATTTTTTTCGGGTGCTGCAATGGCGTTGCCTCAAGGGCCATTCTTGCAACCGCAATGGCCTCGTCCAAATCGTCAAGCTTTTTGCTTTTTTCAAACTTGGTGAACAAGCCCGAGCCGAGCATGTGAAGAATTTCGTGATAGTCGGAGTCCGTTTCAAAAACCCCTGTCAGAGTTGCCCTGGTCACAGCCACCACATCAGCTTGACATGAGCTTTTCTCTTTCTCGTCTAACAGTCTGTCAAGGGATGTAATGAGATTCCTGACATGCTTCTGTCTCGTCGCAGCGTGTTCCGGAATGGACTCCAGGATTCGAGTTGTGTGGCGGATGCTTTCGTGCAGATGCGGCAACGACTGCGACAGCCTGTACCTTTCCCATGCCATATCGGCCACAAATTTCAAGCATGTTTCAAAGGCTTGGCCCCATGCTGGAGTCATTCCTGTGAGAGCCTGCTTCTCAATGAAGATCGCGTTGTCAAGGTCCGTAATATTTGAGGTAGCCTTGGCCCTCGTGGCGAATTCCTTCGCGACCATGTCCAGCTTGCGGAGTTGCATTGGATGAAATCCGCCAGGAATCCCTGAGACCCTTGGAACGAGGCTATTGCTCATTGTTTCTGGATCTCTAATTGGTAAATCGGCAAGTTGGTTGGCAAGTTCGTTCAATTGTCGAAGGATATGCACCGTTTCTTCTAGCTCAAGTTTTACCACTGAGGTTGAATGCGCCGATGCTTGATGGGCAGTTTCGTCTCTATCGTTCTTGTCGTTCTCGTCCGTCAGGTGAGAGTAAATCTCCGCTTCCATTCTCCATACCAGATTAGTCCAGCCTGGGTAACGAGCAAGAGGGAATATCCCGATTTCTCCGTCTTCCATAAATGCCAAAGATTCGATCCAGGCCTGAACGTCATTCATCTCTTCGTCATCCTCTAGTGGAACCCCAAGGTTCCATTCGTGAGTGTGACATCGAATGTCGAATGATGCTCGCACGTTTCTTTGAAACTCATAGAGGTCGGGCTCCTCATCGTCGTGTATGACTCCAAGCGCGAACCATGTGTTGGAGTCCGCGTATGGGTTCAATGACGAAGTAGTATCAGCTCGACCTGGTCGATGTCAGCGAATGCGTGTGGGTGTGCAGTTTCGAGGTAGCAAAACACGCACCTTGGTCGTGTGACCATATCCGCACAATGAGTCGGGTTAGTTGCCCCGGACCCAAGGTGAACTTCAAGTAAGGGGTGCGAGGTGAGTTGCAATCGAATCCTGTTGGCCGTGCTCGAATGATTTCTTGTAGCTGGTACGGCTTTTCGTGGACAGCCTGGCCAGGCTGCTCTTCAGACGTAGCCATTTTTGAATTGAATGCGAGATAGGCTTATCAAGGGCATCACGCACAAGTGTTAGGGTGCTGAGCTGCGCTGCGACAATGCGACGATGCGACAGACTTCAGCCAGGAAAGACCTGAGATGAAGAAGGAACTGATATGGTCACACCATCACAGCCTCGCGGGAAACCATGTGCCATAGATATTACCAACACATGACACAGCTGAAAATGGCGTCGTCGCACTCGTACAAAATCAGGCGACCAATCCCAGGCCTGGATTCAGCACGCTGACGAGGTTCGGAACGGGGATCCGCACAGGGCCCCATGCTGGTTGAACAGCAACGTTATCGCTCTTAATTTGAAAATCAGCGGACGCTTAGATATAGCAAAGAGTTCACAGATAGTTGCCGTCAGGTCGCTATGTGTATTGCGTGCTTCTCTTGAAGGACTAACAACTATCGCAGCAAATGACAGTGCCTGATTCGTCGGCTGCGATAAATGTACATCGCGAAGTACCTCCAAGAGGCCGGACGAATCAGGGGCTGTCATTCTGACCAATGCAAGTAGGGTATTAGAGTTCGCATGGGTCTTCGTTGTATACAGTGCAAAGTGTACTCGAGCCAAACACTATTCCTTGTCTTTGTAAGGGTTAAATTGTAAATACAAAATCTCTCATGCTAAATGACTGATCGTCAAGCTTGATTTCCAAGCTAACATTCTTATTCTTTGGAAATTGTAAAATGACCAATGAGAAGAACTTAATTAGCCGGAGACAGGAACCAGAGTTCTTGTCGGAGAACTAGACGTATCTGACCAAACTTCAAAGTGGGCATCCTACGTGCGCTGCGCAGATTGCACCGTGTACACATACTAATGACGACATCTTGTGGGCACATTCGAGCAAGTACCGCGTACCTCAGCAAAGATTTCGCACACTGGAATTTTGAGATACTGCGGAACCGACATACATAATCCCCTCAAACCTTTTTCGCGGCGATTCGATTCTCAACGCAGCCTCGTCTTCAGGCAATATATGTTGAGCGAATTAAAGATCCCTGTCATCATCTTCTTCTCACATTGTGCTCGAGTTGCCCTCTCTCACCATGGCATCCGGGAACAACCCGAACACAGTCCACCTGACTGAGCAGGAGGCGGAGCGGATCCGGACCACCGTCCAGAACAACCTAGATAACCGATCCAAGCAAGCCGGTCAACCCCGGGAGCCGAGGGATGCTCATGGCGCCATCAGCCAGGCTACCGGTGCCTCCCTCATGCAGGACATGGGCAATATGGCGGGATCCGGTGGACAAGACACGCTCCCTGCCCTTGGCGTCGGACAGACATACCCGCCATGTGCAGTCTCATTGCGAGACTTGGAGCCAATGACTCTTGCCGATCTCAAAATGGAAACTCATCACACAGGCCGCCGACTCATCGTCAAGCGTGCAGCTCCAGTGGTCACGCACGCCGCCCGATCATGGACTATGGTGCAAGACGAAGAGGCCAAGGAGACAGAGAGGTTAGAAATCTGTCTTCACAAGACGATGCATGGCGAGGAGATCCTTGAGTCCTCAAAGACTTTCGAGATCAAGGAGCCATTCTTTACTCTCACCGAGGAGGGTGAGGCTACTATCCGGATTGACCATCCTTCGGATCTCGTCCCCATCGTGGATGAAGCACCAGGAGCGGACAAGAAATCAGCCGAAGACATGGCTAAGAAGTGCAAGGACTTGGGCAATGAGGCTCTCGGGAAGAAGAAGCTTGGCCTGGCTCGTGCAAGATATACCCAGGGCCTGGAGTTTGCCAAGAAGGATGCGGAGAAGACCGCAGACCTGGCCAGAGATATTGCCCGCAACCGCGCGCATGTGAACCTTTTGCTCAAGCGAAACGATGAAGCCATCGCGGACGCCAAGGCTTCTCTTATTGGCAAGGACGACGAACGGTCTAAGGAGCTCGACAGCAAGGCTTACTTCCGTGCCGGTACTGGAGCGTACAACCTGGGAGAGTATGAACAAGCAAAGGGCTTCTTCGAGAAGCAGCTTGGGCTTGCTCCCGAAGATAAGGGCGCAAAGGCGAACCTCAAGAGACTGGCTCTCCGTCTCAAGGAGCAAACGGAGGGCGGTCACGACTTTGCGAAGATCAAGGCTAATCTCTCCCGCGCTGCTCCGCGGGCTGACGCGGCAACATTCAACGGCAAGACGGTAGTTAAGGATAGCAAGGGCCGCGGACGCGGTCTCTTCGCATCCCGCGACATTGGAAATGGCGCAGTCATCATGGTTGAGAAGGCGTCCTCCGTTGTATGGGGCCACGAGAGCGACGCTCTGACAGGAATGACCTACGACGTGCGGGATAAGAAGATCAGGGTATCACCTATTGGTCTCACCAAGGTCATCGCCCAGAACCTTCTGAACAACCCTTCTCGCATCGCAAAGGTCATGGATCTTTACGGCGACTACACCGGGGACGCCAAGGCAAAGACCGAGACCGAAGAAGGCCCGGTCGTCGACGTCTTCAGGATACACGACATTGTCTGCCGCAACGCCTTCGGCGCGGATGATTCGCATCTCGGGGGGGTCTCGAAGCCGAGCACCGGCCTCTGGGTCCGAGCCGCTTACATCAACCACTCTTGCGTCCCCAACGCCAAGCGAGAGTTCGTCGGCGACCTCATGGTGATCCGGTCCCTCCGAAAGATCAAGAAGGGCGAGGAAATCTTCCACAGCTACGACGAGTCCGGCGACTACGAAGCTAGGCAAGCGGCGTTGATGACTACCTGGGGCTTCGAGTGTGGCTGCGCCCTTTGCGCGGCCGAGAAGACTGATGAACCTGCTGTGAGGAAGAAGAGGAACGAGCTGGTGGCCGAGACGAATGACTTCATTAGCAAGACGCACCCGTCTAACAACAAGCGTCTGACGGTTCTGAAGGCTCAACGTCTTGCCACCGCGATAGACGAGACTTATGCTGATGAGAAGTTCAAGGGGCTGTCACGTCCGGCATCGGCGGGTATCCGGGATTGGCTTGCTAGAGCAGCCCAGTAGATAACAATAAATCGAAGATGTTAAAGCCGAGTAACGAGAATTCTTTAGTGCGAAGGTTGATGATTGACATTGAACCGGGAATGAGTATTGGTTATTCCCAGCGGAGATCTCGGAGGGTCATGGCTGGCGTGTTTGTGATCTTTCCGCATTGTTGACTAAACGTTCAAAGACCAAGACGAGAAAGTTTTCTCTAGTCGGTCATGGGACTAGCGGATACTTGCTCCGCAAGCAGCAGCAGAAAACCTCAACTCAGAAGTCAGCCGCGTGGCCTTTTTGCGCGATATCTCGGATATTGTCCGGACTATGGATCACCTACTCAGCCTTACAGGATGCTAGCTGCAGAAGCCGAGCTCCTCCGAATCGTCGGGTTGAAGCCTAGCCCCGGATGGCAAGTGCAACTAGTATCGTGGGCATTGCTGCTGTGATCAATGCTGTCAGCAAGCCAAGACTTAGAGTCTCGAAATACCACTCTATCTTCCCATCCTTCATGGATAAATAAGGGTTCAACATGGCAGGTGGCTAGGGGTCTAGACTCCAGTATATAGACTTGGCAGGCTCCGGTTCATCCGTTCCTCCGAGGCGTCGCTTCGGGCATATACCCATGTTCGGCTGCCATCGTGACCCTGAACGGCCGCGCCGGCCTCAAAAAATATCACCGAGACTCGAATCCACAATTCTTCAGAGTGACAAGACCGTTATGTACCCCGCACGAATCCCCCACATTCACCCGTAACCATTCCATTTTGCCAAGAACTTCGCAATGGACTCGCCCGTACGCCAAGAGGACTGCCAAGACAAAAACATCCAGTTCTCCCCTTTTTCTCCATGTTTTAAGACTTACACAGCCTTTTAAAGCCAAGAAAACGCAACCTTTGGACGAAACAAAGTTGTTTCGATGCGCATTTTTTCCAAGTCTTCCTCCCGAGAACAAACCGGAACAGCAATGGACGCTCAGACCATGGATTCTCGCCACTCATCTCGGTGAAAAGCCGTTAAACGAGTGCAACCGAGTCAGTGGCCCTTACCAGATTAACGGGTTGTCGCGATGACAGGCGACGGAGGGGCAGCCCTCTTTGAGCCTTTTCAGCGTCCCTGACGAGGGTGGTCCCAGGGCGCTGCCGCGAGTTTAATTGCTTGGCATAAGCGAGCCCACCCTGGAACCCATGCCGTTCGCTCTTGCGTGCGTGATTCTTCATATTAGACTTTCTTGGGTGGTCCTTGAGCCACCTTCCGGATTGACAACCTTCAGATGTCCCGACCTATCACGTAGGGCTGTGCAGTTTACCCAGTCAGGCATCAGGGCACACCCGCGCGGTTGGATTTGCGGAAGATGGGACCTTGTTGGAGGGAGCTTTGGAAATAGACCAGACTTAAAAACTCCTGAACGGCCGGTCTTCGGTCCGAGCTATGTAGCTAGTCATACCTTTATCTGTCCCTCGTTCATCCGCGTCCTGAGCTTAAACCTAGTTTCGACTCAGTATTGAGAAGTGTTTGCTATTCGAAAGTCTTTCATTAATCACATACCTGTCAAATTCAAAATGGTCAACGCCACCGAAATCATTGCCGTCCTGGCAGGAACTTACACCCTTCTCAACACCTCTGCGTAAGTCAGCCCAGTCAGCCCGGCTAGCCGTTGGCTCCCGCCTGAATACCGACGGTTTGGCTAACACTAGACTCACACAGGACTAGCAATGGCGTTCCCGTCGAGGACCGCGTCTACGGTTCCAACCCCGTTGGCATCCTCACATACAGCAAGTCCGGCTACGTAACAGCCACCATTACATCGACCGACCCCGAAGACCGCCCGGCCAACCTCACATTCCCTTACGAAGACAGCCAAACCGACGCGGACTGGGCCCAGGTCGGCAGACACTCGATCGGATACGCTGGCGTTATGCGTATCAGCGACGCCTTCCCCGCCACTCTGACAACCGGCCAAGTCATCCACGGTCCGTTGACCGTCGCCAACATCCCTTCCATGGTCGGCACCGAGGCGAGACGCAACTACACATTGTTTGAAGATGGCAAGATTCTCCTCATTGCGTCGCAAAGAGATGGTGGCAATCGTGGAGAGCTGTGGTGGAGAAGACTGGACTAAATACCCCTTTCGTGTATGTGTATTGTAGAGTTCGTTTCCTGTACAAATTCAAGCATCAGCGTATTTGATCACTCACATTCTGTTGGGGACCTTTGATATCACCTGGAGCAGTAGTGTCTTGACTTTAGCGATGTGCAGCATGCACAATTGGCACGTCTGTTAACATCCACCGCCCGAAAGAAAGATGAAGACTTACGAAGAGCGCTGTCAATCTGAGAGATTAGCCATTGTATGAGCGAGAAGACATCTTCGCATCCTAGATTAGTCTCCTGGCTGATCCAATGCTGATCTAACACTCACTGGGACTCATGCCATATTTGGATGATGATGAAAGAGTATGTCATTGAGATGGTAAATATGTACATGAACCCAAGACCCCAGCCACAATGTCCCAAACCCCTGCCAATGATCAATCCTATCCCCTCAGTAAATAACGGGCCAATCCGAATCATAACGAATGAGGTTAATTCCCAAGAGCGCCGCGTTGGCACTGTTGTAGTAGTGGTAAACGAACACATCAGCATCCGTGTCTGTGAAGACAGCAGGATGGCCAGGGCCATAAATCGAGCCATGAGTAGCCATCACTTCGGTTCCACCGCCGTTCATCATTTGCACACCACTCTTGTCGACATAAGGACCCGTCACGCTGGTGGACCGACCGACCATGGTGCGGTAAGTGCTGGCGGCACTGTTGCAGCATCTGTCGAAGGACACCCAGAGGTAGTAGTAGTTTCCGTGACGAGTGATGAAGGGGGCCTCGATAGCGCCGTCTGCCACCGTGCGGCGGGCAAGAGAGACGAGGTTCGTGCCAGAACGCTTTCCGGTGCTCGGGTTGATGGAGATCATCTTGATGCCCGTCCAGAAAGAGCCGAAGGACAACCACCAGTTTCCTGACGGGTCCACGTAGAGGTTGGGGTCGATGGCGTTGTAGTCGACGGAGCTTGATGATTCAATCACTAGGCCTTGGTTGGTCCAAGATCCTGACGCGCCCGTGCTGCTGGTCGCCAAGAAAATGGCGGACTTCTGAGATCCGAACGTCGAGGCGGAGTAGTACATGTAGTACTGCCCGTTGCGGTAGGAGATGTCTGGAGCCCAGAGGTTGGTGTCGCCACCCGTGTAAGCCGTCGTCCATGATGCGCCATTCGGGAACGCAGCGCCGGCATCGCGCCAGACAGTGCGATCGGTGGAAGTCTTGAGCGCGATGTTCGTTCCGGTGTGGGCCATGAGATATGTGCCGCTGCTAGTCTTGACGACACTTGGGTCGTGGACATTGATGCTGCCAGAGACCGCGCCCGGGTTGGGGTATGCTGCATTAGCACCCGGGGCTATGGAAACGACAGCAAGGAAGCTGCTGATCAGCTGCTTCCACATGGGCAACATCTTGAATAGAGTTGTGGGGTCCTTCGCCGATCTTTGTGGTAAGAAGCTCTGAAGTGGCTGATTTCTCAAAGACTCGCTACTTCGATGCCTGAGAGACCAGCAACGTGGGTCAAGGAATAGGGTAAAGAAGGAGTTGATCGCCTGGGGTTGAAACAAAAATGGCAAATAGCCGTCGAAACATCGTCTTTTTGTATCTCTGTTGTCACGGTACTCTTATTTTCCGTATGGCTGCCACGCGCGCTATGCGCAACATACGCGGTCATCTTGCCCACGAAGCGCCCCACGGAAGAATTACTCACAACGGAGAGTCTGGTTCCGTTTCGTGGGGAGAGAAGCGCGCCATTCAGATATCACGGCAGTGAGAGCGGGATGTGACATCTTGGCAAGCAGCCAAGGCCGGTACCGGATTAGGAAGGAACGAGCCGCTTGACTGCTTCTTCCACGAATCGAAACTTGACAGTGACCTATGGAGCTAGTCGTTGACATGGATGGAAATGTGATGGCCACTGTCAAATCCAAGGCAAAGTTGTGTGCATGGGATGTAATTGAGTGTTTTCTTCGGCTGTTTACCAATCTTAGATTTTCAGGGGCACTCTGCTGTGTGGGTGGTGGGATATACCAGTATTCTCTATTCCGTCCAAAATCTTGATGAGTTGTTCGCTAAGAATTTTTTCTTCCGTCTCCAACGAGTTTCCCATGTTCTTTGTGAAGTCGGCTTCATGTAATATGATGTCGCCTATTACTGAGATGTCGCTGTTTACCTGTCCTACTTAGCAACAGCTGTGAGCACCTGAACATCATGACACAAGTAGGACAACATGTTGCCTTGATAATCATCTTCATCGATATCGGTATCATCCGGGTTGAAGTTGCTCGCGTCGTAATCATCGTAGCTCCAAAAGCTTTTGACAGACTCCACAAAGTCCAGGACATTCCTACCCTGCTGCGAATGAGTAATATCGCTCGAGGTCACTCTGTAGTGCCTGTTTTCATCGGTTTCGAACTCGCAATGAGTCAAGTTCTCAATGTCCACTTGGTCAGCCATCCCACGATCAATGAGAAATAGTCTCATAGGCCGATATAGATGTGCAGCATCCCTCAACGCATGAAGAAAGCATGCTCGACTGCCGCCTGCCTCCTGCAAGAATACATCATTCCTTACTCGGTTGTCAAACTCCCATGAGGCGTCGTATTCAAATGCAATCTGCGGAACAACATCATTATGGCCCGCCACTGCGGCCCAGAAAGGCAATCCGTAGGGGCGATAATGGCGCACGTCATCGGCATAAAGTCCTGAATCAATGTGTTGTTTGTCTGCAATGTGAAAACAGATAAGATCTTGAAGTGGGTAAACCAGAAACGACATGTCTTCGCTCTCGAGTCGACAGTGTCCGAGTCTAGGCACGCGTAAATGTTCAAATTCGGGAGAGCTTAAACCTTTTGATTGAAGTAGCTTAAGTTTCTCCTGCTTGCAGATCTCCATCTTGTAGTGCCGTTTGACGACTTCTCTTGATTCTTTACAAGCAGTCCAGAGCCCTGCATCGAGTGCGTAATCAGATTCATTGCCTTCCAGCCACGAAGGGGTTGATAGAAAACTTGGGGCGGCAAGACATACGTATCATCTTCGAAAAACGCGTATGCCGGTTGACAATCGACGGGTTTGGCGTAGTATTTATTGTAACAGATACCAAAGAACTGAACACCGGCACGAGAGGGTCGGATGGCGAATTTCCATATTTCTAATCGCATCTCAGCTGGAAGCTTCGAAAAGTAGGTGAACTTGCCTGGCATTTTCCGTGACTGGTGAGAATCAGCGAAGAGCGAATGTTGATACGAGGTCGGTATTGCTCTGTCGACGGTGCTAAAACTGGGCAATACGTAGCTTTTTCTGGTGTGGTCGAGGTTTTGCATGATTCTGTCGAGATCTATCAAACTAAGCCTTTGCCATTTCGGAGATGCCTCCAGTGGGTCGGTCATTTACATGTCGTTGTTAACGGATTCGAACGTCAAGGTGTGACCTTTATAAGCGATTTGAGAGCACTCAAGGTTTAAGTTTGATTGTCATAAGGCAATATTAACATTTCAGAAGTATAGAACTATTTACTTGATTAAGTGCAAAAACTCTACTCAATAGCCTTCTGCACATACTTGTCCTGCCACGAGCGCTCATTCGTAGGTGACAAGGCGCGGCGAGATACAGTACCACGAGAGTGCAGAGCAGCAGCCGCAAGGTAGTTTCTGCGTCTAACCGCCGCTTTCTCGCTGACATCCCTCTTCTCAATGCCACCGTAGGCACACTTGGCGCCGTTAAAGGCAGCGTTAGCGGCCGCCTTCCAGACCTCGGTGACGTCGTTGACCATGGGCAAAGTCCAGTACAGACGGCAGTCGGCGATCTCCTTCACGAATTGCGCAGGGATGCCATCCTCAACGTTGTCTCTCAGAATCTGGTCACGGACGTTGACAGCAGCGGCCAAGCTGCGGTTCAGAGGGAGATCACTGTAGGTGGCGAAAGCAGCCTTCTGCTTGTCGGTGGTGGCGTAGGGGAGGAGGTCGGTGGAGAAGCCGTAGATAGAGCTCCAGTCGAGGACCTGGGAGCCCTTGATGCCACCGACACCCTCAATTCCGCCTTCCTTGGGGCGACCGCCCATGGCGATTGACTTGACGCCACCGTGGATGCGAAGGAACTCGGAGGCGATAGTGCAAGTTGAGGCGCAGACACCGTCGTACAGGATGATGATGTTGTCAGCCTCGAAAGGCTGCGCAACGTTGGTCAGGTTGCCGTAGCCAGTAATTTCGATGCCTAGACCGAAGGTGTCGTTGACCGTCGTCAGAGGGTCGTTCAGGTTCCAGCGCATGAGGTTGGTGTACGACGTGTTCTGGAACACCTGGGGGTCGAACTTGTCCTCGAACGAGCTGAAGCCTTCGTTTAAGATGTTGTAGTCGTAGCGCCAGTTGAACCAGGACTCAGAGTAGCTGGTGACCAGGTCAATGTTGGCGTTATTGGTGGCATTGGGCTCGTTGGAGATGCGAGAAACGATTTCAGCCGCAGCGTTGAAGCCATCATTCTCCTTCCAGCGGGAGTTGCCCTCCTGGACAGTGTGGGGGAAGAGCTGACGGAAGAAGTCGTAGCCCTGGAGAATGTAGCCACCGCCGTTTTGCTGGAAGTCGATCACGAGCTTGGTCTTGCCGGCGGCGAGAGCGGCCGTGTAGAAGTCGCGAGCGGCGGCCTGGAACTCCGCGGGGCTCTCACTCTCAAAAGCAGTGAGGACAATGACAGCAACGTCATCGAGGCCTTCGCCCTCGAGGTAGTATCCAGAGACGATTCCATCGGGGGTGGTGACAATTGGGGACGGGTATCCCGGAAGGAGGTCACTAGAGCCAGAACCGGTGGATGGAGTTGTGCTTGAGGGAGCGTCGACAGCAGGGCTCAGCGGGTTGCAGAACTTTGCGTAGAAAGAAGGACCGTCAACAACTCCAGTCAAAGCCTTCTTAACGGTAGCATGGTTCTCGAAGGTGACTTCCGTGCCGTTTGCGAACGTGATCGTGGTGTTGGCGCCTTGGTAGACATAACTGCTTGTGTTAGTTGAGATGATAGCTTACGCGTGAAGCTTGAACTTACCGAATGCGACCGCCTGAGCTGAAGTATCCCTTTCCACCGGTTGTGGCATACAGAGACTGCTCGAAAAAGACAGAGTTGTATGCGGAGTCAGCGTCGCGGTTCCAG
The DNA here is from genome assembly GCF_026319265.1 of Colletotrichum chrysophilum. NCBI lineage: Eukaryota > Fungi > Ascomycota > Sordariomycetes > Glomerellales > Glomerellaceae > Colletotrichum > Colletotrichum chrysophilum. Next base: position 76,608 of record NW_026517356.1, on the reverse strand, counting down.
TTCGCCTTGTTGATGGTCTCATCGAGGTATGTAGCGGCATCAATTCCGTTGATAAGCTTAACCTCGGAAGCAGTCTCTGGAGACGAAACAACCTCCTCTGAAATTGAATTAGAAATGCACTAACGAAAAAAACAGGAGGCTCGAGCTTATCTTACCATAGATCTTAATTACTGGCAGGGATGAGCCATCCTCGCTAATGGAGACGAGCGCACGCTCGCGGGTCCACTCGAAAACAGCAGTCAAGAGGTCCGGATAGTACACGAAGTGACCATCATGCCCAGGTCCAAAGACTTCATTGTACAGAGCAGATTGGAAAGCGTACTCGCTGGTGTAGACGTCGGCTTCGAGGTTACTTCGGACCTTCTCCAAGGCAGCGAACATGTCGTAGGCTGGGAAGTCATAGTCGGCAGGGGGATCGGCCTTGTACGTAGCGTCTCCACAACAGTTAGCACTCTCCTGAACCGATCACACATCCCGGGATCGGAGCTCACCGCTCTGCCATTCGAGGTAAGGCACGATTGAGTCGACCAAGTCAATGGCCTCCTGCTTGCCTAGGGGAACTGAGTTCAGACAGTCGTAAGCCAGCTGAGCAGGCACAGTCGGCGTGACTGTGGGCGCAGCAGCATGCTGAGAAGCCCAAGCAGCGCTGACAGCAGCACACGGCTCAGTCGACGAAGGCACCGATGCGATGGTCGTCGAGTTGGAGAGAGCAGCAACACTGCCCAGCAAAGCTGGCGCGGCAACAAAGGAGCTTCGCATCTTGAAGACGGCTCAGAATAACTTGGCTATCGATCAGGGCTACCGAAGGAAGCTGACCTCTAGCTCGCTGGATGACGCGACAGTCCCGCGTTCTTATGTCTCTCAGCTATTCTCCATCTTGTAGTCGTCATCCACTTTCCTTCAGGACTGAGCCGTGGTCGTCTCCAGTGCTCCCGATGTCACCATCGCCTGCCATCGTGCGTTAAGTGGGCGTTCATCCCAATCGCATGAGCTTGTTTTGTCGACACCACATGAGCCGCTAGCTTCACTTGGCAGGTCGATGTGCAAGGTCACCCCCAGACTGGGGCCGCCCCTGGCGCTTGGCCTGCATACGAGCGACTCTCATCTCCAGAGTGCACCTTTGTTGGAGCTAAGGTCAGGATTATCACGGATATGTCGGCTGTTGAGCTGCCGGTACTGCATGTTGGAGGCGGCCGACGGACTTCTAATGCCGTTTTAGATCCGTGATGTGAGATTTCTTTTTGCCGTTATTTCTGGTAATATTGTTGGCTTTTGACGTGATCACCGCGCGATAAGAGAAGTGGGTAGTGATTGGCCCCTGAACCCCGGCGCGAACAAAAGATCCCCTTCCCGATGCCCGCGTGTGCCAGCATGCGGCTTGTGGGTTGAGATGCCTCGGCCCGTCAACCGAACCTGCAGACGCGAATCTCACGGATAGGACTTCCCAAAGAATTCTCAATTGGCAGGTGGTGAACGGAGATTGTTGATGAGGGGCTTCGCGGCCTGAGATTGCCCAAATCATGATTCGTGTTTGCACTAACAGATTTAGTCCTCACTCATAGGAGGTCCTCTTTCTCTTTACTGCGTTGGCCACCGACTACCACTGTGTTACTCAAGACCCATCAACAGCTACCTAACCTCGAGCGCCCGTTGTCTCCCATCATTGGGTAAGGTTATTCATTAAAAGTCATATCATCCAAGAGCTGTTGAGGCTCATTGCATTTCACAGTACACTTGATACGATAGGTACACGGAATGACACAATGGTCAATGTTGATATAATGAGACCACCTAATTTTCCTCTGTCTGCACGGCTGTATCTCCTGTGTCCTTAAGTACCCCTACTTTATTGACGACGAGAGCAGCGACGAAGATGATAACGACGACAACGACGGCGACTATAGAAGCCACGACGACGACGGTGAGGTAGAGTATAGCCACAGGAAAAGTGGTCGCTCTACCATAGTAAAAATAGGCGGCCTCGATATAATAAGGAAAGGACCAGTACAGTAGCACGTTCACCTAAGGTAGCCCGCCAGAAGTGTCCATCCCGTTGCTGCAGCATATAATCCATCGTAACCTTCATTAGTTTCGCAGCCTAGTTGTCTCATTCCGATCATCATCTACCCTCGAGCGGCCAAGCCTACCCGACAAACGATCCAAATACGTAACATCCTCTGCTCTCTGGTGTTTGCTCAGGAATACGTGACTAGCATGGCTAGCTCCAATCTTCATCATAGCCCACGCATCCAGTTTCGTGTCTACCAAATCAGACCTTCGTGCCGCATACGCTGCAAACAGAGACAACGCAACCAGGTGCACTGCCAACAAAATGCTGGTCGTGATCATCCCGGCCAGTGACATAGAAGGGATTACGGTGTCCAAGCCTTGGTCACGGTTGACCTCCACGGAGTTTCCATTCGTTTGGTGTTGGAGCCAGGCCTGATTCGCTATAAATGCGGCACGAGTGAAGATGTTTTTGATCGTCCCTCTAACATTTTTGGCGTCATCCTGGAAATAGAAAAAGCTAGAGAACCATTTTGACATGTTGTATTTCAATCTGGGCTCCTTGCTGATATCTGCGCTTGTGGTGCATAATATTTCTTGTGATTTGTATCCCTCGTCTTCAAGTAAGAGTCCGAGGGGATTGAGATAGATGCAAGTGGAAGAAGCCGTGGTGTTTGATGTGACGTTTAGGTTCACAAAGGTTGAAGAGTTGGACAACCTAGTGTCCAAGAAGGACTTTCGGCCGAAGAGCGCGAGTACAACCGTAAGCAGGGGTCCTTTGTTGGGGACCCTTTCTAGCACATTGGGTTCCCACGGATCTATCCCAAGAAGGATGCGTTCGTCATGGTATAATGGGCTGGTTTTGAAGCATAAGTAAACCAACCAACCCTATGACAAGGCTCAGACTTACATGCTATCATCTCCGCCATCTTTATCTTTCAACATGAAGTCGTTGTATACTGATACTTGCTTTTCACAGCCTCTGTGGCATGCACCTTCCGGACCGAATGGGTCTTTGTCAAGCAATTCGCCAGCTGTTTGATTCCATTCGTTTGGTAGCTGAAAGTATCCCGCTGTGGTACTCATACTGATCTTCCAGTATGAAATCTTCGGTTCTTTTTGCTCAAAGCTAATGTTGACATACAGGTTCTCTGTAAAGGTCTGCCGATCCCTTGTCCGCTTCCACGGAGTGGTGGTGAGATTGCCCGGCATGCATATTTGGATCGAAACCGGTGGATATCCAGGATAGCTCGTACCGCCACCTTCAGTGAAGTAACTTGCCCAGAAAGATCCAGGCATTGTCTCACAAGACCTCGGGAAGTCTTCTGCAGTCATCAACGCCACATCTGTTGTGGAGTTGATGCGGGGGATGAACTGACGGATAAGTCCGGTCGAATAACCAGCTGGTAGTTGGGCCAGAAAAGGGGCTTCTAGCTTTGCAATATCTTCAAGGGTCGTTCCGAAGCGGCATGCCTCTGATATGCGCTTACCATCGACCTCTTCAGAGTCAGAACATGCGTAGCCGCTGCCTTGCCACAATTGCGCTTGTGGCTGAGAAGAACTAGTTGTTTCCAACAAGCCACGTGTGATGAGAACAACTGAATTATCTTCGCGATATCCTCGACCTGTGTACATAAATTGCTCGGGAATATCGGCCAGGTAGCTCGTACCCCCAGGGGAGTAAGTGACCTTCTTCGACAGGACCGACAAGAAGGATTCTTGCAACGGGGAGAGCAGACCACCAAGGATGTACACTGCAATAGCCATAACGAGAAAAGGCGACTTGTGCCGTCCCCCTGGAGTCGTTGCTACAGCTATTGCATCCGTCCAGCTCTTGTCCGCCAGTGCAATTAATTGACGCAAGCTCAGATCGTGCGAACTACGTTGGACGTAGATGACGGCTGCAGCTGACATGACCGATGTCGTAAGAGGGAGGGTCAAAACCGCGATGACTGACTGCAAGACCCTAATGCGTTGATACCAATCCCTGTTTTTCTCGATCGTTTGGCGGATCAAGTTGATGTTTCCTCCATAGCTCTCGCTTTGATAGTCCATCACATACTGTTTTGTGAACTTCAAGGGCCATAGCGGTCGGTAAGTCATCACGCATGTCGTGACCCAAGCAAAAATGGACAGAGCTGCATACCCTGCTACCAGGTAGGCAGGCACTAGTGATCGCGACTGAATTACTGGTTGGTGCGGATTTTCGATTGAGTCCGACTCTTTCGACTCGACGTTTGGGGTCTGTGTTCTCGATGTATCCACAAATGTATCCAAAAGAGACATGGAACTTGGAGGTTCCGGGGATGGTGTCCGCCGCCCAGGAGTTGGACGGATAGCAATGGGGTCTGAGTCGTATTCGCCGTTTGGCAATCTGTCTTGTGTTTCTCCCTCGGAGGTGGCCATTGTCATGTACGGCCAAAGTTGGGAACCGATACAAAGAAAAGAATCTCGTAGGGTGGCCAGGGTGGAAAGGGGATTTTTGGAGCCCAGACGGCTCAGCCCTGGTGGGCGATTAGAGCGCTTTAGGATGCCGTCTTATCGATGTCGTTCCTGTCTCAAATCATGACGATAACCCGCCTCGTAGCGATATGCTCGAAGCGACGCTGCATTCCTTCTAATGTCTATCCAGGGCTTGTCTTGAAACTCTTAGGCAGACAGAGTGGGCGAAAGCCAATTACAAATCGTGGCTGACAGCTTAGATCTGCGGGATTGAGGCGCTGGTTAACATGGATTTTAGTGCTTATCCTGTGATGCGACATTCTAAGGGATTGGGGCCTAGCCACTTCATACCCTTGCTAGCATCGTTTCCATTGACTTAGAATCAGTCCACTCAATGCACATTTACTACCACTGAATGACTTTAAATCTACTGTTTCTGATCATAGATGCTCAAGCTGTATCACCCCGCATTGTCTACACATTTCCATGATCATCAACGACCTGCCTTTAGGCGTATCGTATTCTTCACCTGCCAGCATTTATACTTCAGTCCTGTGGCATATAATTATTTGGTCTGTTGAATTAATCTTTCGTCTGTCGTTTCTGTTGTCTATGTTGTCTCTATAGTTCTCGCTGTCTCTATTGTATCGCTGTGGCCTCACTGTCTTTTGTCATCCCCACTGGTCATTTCATTCCGTCGTTGCTGAACATGTGTACACCAGGTACATGTATATTGTGCACGTCGTCCGGATTGGTATATCTAAGTTAGTCTTCATCCATAGCCTTCCGCCATATGTGATGTTTCTGAAATTGCCATCCAATCCAATCTGACTTTGTTGGAATCTTAATTTATCTCAATTTCACTGACGTTATCGGAGTAGACCGGGAGAGCAGAGCTAGAAATGAATAGGCGCTTAAATTTGAAAACATGCAAATAGGAGTTCACAAATACATATGCAAAAGAAAAGACGAAATATTTGCACAGACTGACATGCTGCGTGGTGTATTTGAGCTTGCACCTACATTCTCCCAGACGTGATAGAATATGATGGCCAAATTGTATGGAACTCTTTTGGGCGGTTTTGCTCAGTGTTGTTTACTTCCACCCTGGCTGAATTTGAACGAATGAACCCCCCCCTGTGTTTTCAGAGAAAGCACCTCTCAACAACCAATCGCTCTGCGCCGCTTACCGCCATATCGCCCAGCCTGCATAAAGCTCCGCCACCTTCAGCTTACCTCGATCATATCAGATCAGGCTGGGACAAGTTAGCAATCTCCCAACCTCAGATGTGAACACATCGCCATGGCTGAATCGCTCGCGGCGCTCGGCGTCGCGTCCAACATCGTCCAGTTCGTCGAGCTCGGCTTCAACATCACCAAGGCCGTGATCGAGACCTACCGAAGCACCGATCTCGATGGGTTGGCGGAGCGCAATGCCGATCTGGTTGCCATGACCTCCAGCCTCAAAGACCGGTGTACTCTGCTTCAAGATGACACTGCGGCGAAAGCTGACCCGATCACCATGGGCCTCTTAAAGCGATGCATAAAAGTCGCAAATGAGCTACATTCCGAGCTTGAAGGGCTCAAGATGAGCACTTCTGCCCGCAATCGAAGCTTACGGAAGTTCGTAAAATCGATCAAGGCGTACTGGAGAAAGAGCAAGATAGAAGACCTTGCAGCCAGAGTGGAAGACATCAAGAAGGAAATCTTCGAGAGGTTGGAGCCTTTGCTTTAGTGAGTCCATCGAAACTACTTCTTCAAGAGTCCTGTGAGTCAATCCCACTAACGATTGTGATAGTGATCATCGCAAGTCGCTGTCAGAAGCCATGCGCTCACTGGGCGAAGCATCGGCCGCTTGGAACAACGCCACCGAGAAAAGGCTAGATGCTATTGCCCGAGACCTGGAAAGGCTTGTCAACGCGCAAGTAGTGGAACAGTCAACAGAAGACCTCGAGAGCTTTGCAAAACAGCTGTCCAGGTTCGTGGATGAGACAAATCATCGCGGCAACATAAGGAGTATCCTCAAAAGTCTTCACTTTGCGCAAATCAAAGAGAGACAAAATGAGATTCCACGGGCGCATCGTAACACGTTTGAATGGATATTCGACGAATCCTCATCTGTCAATTTTACGTCATGGTTTCAATATTCAGGCCAAGGCGTCTTCTGGGTGACGGGAAAACCTGGATCTGGGAAGTCTACCCTGATGAAGCTCATTCTGGATCATGAGACGACTAAAACGCTGGCTGAGAGATGGGCCGGATCAAAGCCTCTCATTCTCGTCAGCCATTTCTTCTGGAGTGTCGGAAACAAAATTCAAAAGTCACAGGAGGGTCTGCTCCGGACGCTGTTGTTCCAGATCATGGTTCAATGCCCAGAAATCATTCCGGCAGTTTGCGCCGAGAGGTACTCAAACCCCTTCAGATCTCTCGAGTCCTGGAGCATCGAAGAGCTCTCAGAGACGTTTGAAAGAATCCAGCACATCCAGGAACTCCCAAGCAGAATTTTGCTATTTGTCGACGGTCTTGACGAGTACAGCGGAGAGCCGAGGGAACTTACGAAGTTTTTGGGCGCAATCGCAAACTCCCCAAACATCAAAGTATGCTGCGCAAGCAGACCTTGGCCTGATTTTCTAAACGCCTTCGGGAAAAGCCGTTGGACTTTGGAAATACACAAATTAACGAAAAATGACATACTTCGATATGCAGAGGACAACTTGTCAGAAGATGCAGTGCTGAGAGACGTACAACAGACCCAAAGACATGAATTACAAACTCTGGTTCTCACAATCGCCGACAGAGCAGAGGGTGTATTTTTCTGGGTGTCTCTCGTAGTCAAATCACTACTTCGAGGGCTACAGAACCGCGATGACATTAATGTTCTTCACAAGCGACTTGCAGAATTTCCATCAGATCTTCAACCATTTTTCCAACGGATGCTTGATTCGATTGAGGAGGTATATATCGAGGACTCCTTCTTAGTATTTACGATTTTACTCTCAGGGAAAACATCCTTGCCCGTGCGAATTTTTCGGCATCTAGGTGAAATCAGGGAGTCGGAGATACCCAAGCCAGCTGAAACCAAGTTCTTGGAGCCCAGGATTATTGCAAGCAAGAGGGAACAACGAAGAAATCTCGAAGGAAGAACTAAATATCATTTCTACCGCCCATCCGATGACCAGTACGAGAGGGATAGGCTCCTTGCCATGTGCCGAGACTTGGTCCAGACGTGGAGTAGTGAGCAGAACGAAAACCGAGTAGGCTTTGTTCACAGGACTGTGTTCGAGTTTCTTCTTCAGTCCCCTTCGCTGCGACACTTCAGGCTCAAAATACTCACTGGTCACCACTGCTTGTTTCCAATGGCATGTTTAAGAGACATAGAAGAACTGCGCAATATGTTGGACTTACACTACGCAACAGATATGTCGAACGAGTCCTTTCTGAGGATTTGCCACTTCTTGCAAGAGCTAGAAACTGACAACGTTCCATTTCACCTCCGCCTGTGGCATGGTCTGTGTGAAATGCGCAGCGAGTACTTTTTCTCGCATAATCCGAATTCATATGAGCTGCTGGGGCACGCCCAAGCGCGCTTCTTGTTGAAGTTCGGTGGCTCCCTGTCAGGCGTATCAAAGGACGTGGATTACGTATATATTTTGGCGGGGATTCTGCGGGGTTGTGTGGAGGTCCATGTCGCCGAATGCCCCGAGGTCACGCATTCCGGTCGTATTGACATAGATTTGCTGGCCGACATTCTAAACTTACTCCAGTCGACCCATTCAAAGTCAATAGACGACTTTGAATATATTTGGACCGAGTTTGTATACAATCTTTCGAGGAGCGAACCCGAATGGCTCCCTCCAAAGAACGCGATTCAAGCTTGCAAGATGTTTGTTGAGTACGGAGCTCCTAGATACCTAACATCGGAGCTCGCGAACAAATACAGCGTTGAAGAAAGGCCAGACGACTTGTCAGAGGAGAAGGATTTTGATGTAATATATCGGTTGCGGGCTTGTCAAAGATTCGAGAGGGCCGAGGTGGATGAGCTGAGGGACTTGTTCCCTTCTGAACGTCTGTCGCAGAGGGCAATTACGGGCTTCGGTCAGCTTTGGGGTTGGCTGACAATGAAGCCGGCGAATAAGGCATGATGTGTGGGTCAAAGATTCAACACATATTTTTGAAGATGTCAGCCAATAAGTTCTGTTGGATGTTTTCTTCTGGATCTAGGGATCGTCTCAAAGGGTTGATAGGGGGACGGGGATAGCGACGTGGACGGGAATAGTAGGGCTCCACTGGCAGAAGTAGATGACTTGGACAAGCAACAACGAAGCAATGAGATCTCGTCCCGATGAAAATTTGCCCTAACAGCATAAGGGCGTTGGTTGAAGATGACATGTTTGTATTAAGAAAGCTATGCTATCCGGCTTGCTTTTTCCCACCGTGACTCCACAAATTCCGAGACCCAAGGACATCATCCTGGTGATACCCTGATGGCCAGCAACCGCTCATCTCCCGAAGAAAGGTTAAAGTTATTATGAAGAGGGTTCGGTCTTCGGGACGGTAGGAAGCTCAGCCGCGATCGCCTTTGCCTCCTCTGTCTCCTGCTTGGAGGGACCATCGGAGACCTGGTCGTGGGTTGTCGTTTTGTCCGTGGGAGGGAAGAAGAGACTGCGCAGACTATTAGTAGCTATCGCGAAACTATTCAAACAGGGTGACATACGGCAGGGTCTCGTTGTAAGCATTGACATCCTTCATCTCGAAGGTGCAGAATACGATTTTGTCCAGCTTCTTGCCGTTCTCTCCGTCGAGAAACTTCCTCACGACACCAGCGGCGACGGGCGCAGCCTCGCGGCTAGGGTATCCGTAGACGCCAGTGCTGATAGCGCTGAAAGCGATGCTGCGGCAGCCGTTCTGGACAGCGAGCTCCAGGCTGGACTGGTAGCAGCCCTTCAGCTGCTCCTCGGAGGTCTCAGGTGCGAGCTCATCGTAGACGGGGCCGACGGTATGGATGACCTTCTTGCAAGGCAAGTCATAGGCGCCGGTGATCTTGGACGAGCCGGTCTGGCAGCCGTTGAGGGTGCGGCACTCCTGCAGAAGACCGCGACCGGCGGCGCGGTGAATGGCGCCGTCGACACCACCTCCTCCGAGCAGACTCTTATTGGCGGCGTTGACGATGGCGTCGACACCGAGCTTCGTGATGTCGCCGCGGATAACGGCGACCTTTTGGTTGTGCGACAGGTTGGGGGCGTGGAGGGGCTTCGCGGGGGCGGAGAGCTTGCCAAGCTTGTAGAGGAGCTCAACGGTGGGGATATCGGCGACGGCGGTGGTGGCCATTTTGACGGCTTGACGGATTGGCATAGGCGATTTCGCGGGCTTAGTTTGAGTCGGTTTCGTGGCCGATTTGGAGGGTTTCGGCGCGGGAGGGGGAGGCTGTTGGGTTGTTGGTGACAAAGGAGCAGGCGACCGGAAGCAGGAAAGGTGGGAGCCCATGACGAAAGAAGACGGGAAAAAGCCCCGCGCTGAGCTTAAGCTTGGCTTATCGGGCTTATCGGTTTGTTCTGGAAGGAGCGCTGTTCGGACGAAGCAGGGGGCAGGCAGTCAGGTCTTCTGGAAGAATGATGGAACAATTCATAGGCACAATCTCGTTGGTTTTCACGCTCTTAAAATGCTCGAAAAATTACCTCACCTTTGAGTGATTTTTCGTTTCTGTTTGGGTCATCAGGCTCAATATTGGAAGCTTCGAGGGCGGCATCGCCGTTGAGCCTCAGGTGCCTTGCGCTGTAAATGTCGAGCACCTTTGCGGGTGGCTGTTTGCTTCCTGCCTGCCTTATCTTAGCGTCGCTGTGTTATCTTATCAGCATCGAATGCTTATCTTATCGCGCCTTTGTCGCGTGTCGCAAGGAGGTCGCAGCGGATGACCCCTCGCCCCTCACTGTCCGGATCCAGTTGAGTCATCCCCGCTGTAAAAGAAGTGCTGCCCCGCCACCACAACCACACATTTTCCACCTCTTGAGCTGCCATCGAACCCAATTGAACCTTTTGAGCCAGCCCAAGCGATACGCACAGGACAAGAACTACCTTCCGATTGTCCCGCTCCCCGATTGAATACCGACACCATGGCGGACACCCCTGCGGATCCCACCGCCAAGCTGGCTGAGTCCACGGCCAAGCTCCAGCTCGATGAGGAGACGGGTGAGATGGTCAGCAAGGGCGAGCTGAAGAAGAGATTGGCCAAGCGCGCGAAGAAGGCTGCCACCGAGAAGGCAAAGGCTGCGAAGGAGGCCGCCGGCGGTGCTGCTGAGAGCAAGCCCAAGGCCGCCCCCAAGCCTAAGGCTGAGGAGGTTGTCCTCGACGCCCAGGCCATGTTCAAGCAGGGCTTCCTCGAGGAGGTCTACAAGGAGAGGCCATCTGAGAACGTTGTCACCCGATTTCCTCCCGAACCCAATGGATAGTAAGTGTCGTGATCTGTCTGGAGTGTTGTCGCGCCACTAACAACCTCCTTGTCTCCATATCGGTCACGCCAAGGCCATTGCCGTCAACTTCGGCTTCGCCAAGTACCACGGCGGTGTCTGCTACCTGCGATACGACGACACGAACCCCGAGAAGGAGGAGGAGAGATACTTCACTGCGATAGAGGAGATGGTCAGGTGGCTGGGATTCGCTCCCTACAAGATTACCTACTCGAGCGACAACTTCCAGAAGCTGTACGACCTCGCCGAGAAGCTGATTACCCTGGAGAAGGCCTACGTGTGCTACTGTGGTGGTAAGTGCGGACGCATCAACCTGCTAATCATGCGAGGCTAAGTCAAGGTTCCAGACGCCGAGATCAAGCTCCAGCGCGGTGGAGAGAAGGGAGCCACCCCCAGATTCCGATGCGAACATGCGAACCACTCCATCGAGGAGAACCTTCAGAAGTTCAGAGACATGAAGGACGGAAAGTACAAGCCCAGGGAAGCCTTCCTTCGCATGAAGCAGGACATCACCGACGGTAACCCCCAGATGTGGGATCTCGCGGCGTACCGCATCAAGACCGACACACCTCACCACCGAACCGGCTGGGACTGGAAGATCTACCCCACATACGACTTCACGCACTGCTTGTGCGATAGCTTCGAGGGCATCACCCACTCCCTGTGCACAACAGAGTTCGTCCAGAGCCGTGTATCTTACGAGTGGCTGAACAAGACTCTTGGCGTCTACGAGCCCATGCAGCGCGAGTACGGCCGTCTGGGTATCACCGGCACCGTCCTCTCCAAGAGAAAGATCCTGAAGCTGGTGGAGGAGAAGATCGTTCGTGGCTGGGATGACCCTCGCCTGTACACATTGATTGGTATCAAGAGGAGAGGTGTTCCTCCTGGCGCCATTCTCGACTTCGTCAACGAGCTGGGCGTCACCACCTCTGTCTCCGTCATCCAGATTAAGCGCTTCGAGCAGACTGTCCGCAAGTACCTCGAGCGCACTGTTCCCAGATTGATGATGGTCCTTGACCCCATCCCGGTTATCATTGAGGGCGCTGAGACTCAAGAAGTCGAACTGCCTTTCTCTCCCAAGGACCCCAAGATGGGTTCCCACACCGTCAAGTTCACGCCTACCGTCTATATTGACCGCGCCGATTTCCGAGAGGTCGACAGCAAGGACTACTTCCGTCTTGCGCCCAATAAGACTGTCGGTCTTCTCAACGCCCCCTGCCCCATCAAGGCTACATCCTACACCAAGGACGAGACCACCGGCAAGGTCACCGAGATTCGTGCTGTGTTCGACACGGAAACCAAGAAGCCCAAGGCCTTCATCAACTGGGTCGGCACCGAGGGTTCCAAGAAGGTCGAGGCCCGTATCCACAACTCCTTGTTCAAGAGCGAGAAGCCCGACGACGCCGAGGGCGGTTTCCTCAACGATATCAACCCTGATAGCGAGGTCATCTACCCCGACGCCATCATTGAGAGCGGCTTTGACGAGGTCAAGCGCCGCGCGCCCTGGCCTGAGGCTGCTGGCGAGAGCGAGCTCGGCAAGGGTGGACCCGAGAGTGTTCGTTTCCAGGCCACCCGTATTGCCTACTTTGTGAGTATCATCCTTGCAGTAGAACCATTTTTCCAAGCTAACCAACTCTAGGCCGTCGACTCTGACAGCACTGATGACAAGATCGTCCTTAACCGTATTGTGTCGCTGAAGGAGGATGCCAACAAGAACTGATTGGGGATCACGGACAAAAACAGGATCAGGGACAGTGATTAGGTGACGTGGGAGCATTCGGAGTTGCATAGACGGCGGGAAAATACCAAGCAAACTCCACGATTAGTGGTAGTGAATGATTGCTTTTGTTCTTTTTTAGCGCAAGTCATGGGATTGAGTGAATCATCGCGGGCCGATTTCGTTATATTTGAGATGTGCAGTGAAACTGATTATGGAGGTGAACATCACACACACGGCACCAACATGAGGCTCTTTCGCAACTTGGTATCATCTTTGACGTGGAGCATGTGGTTGTGGCTACTGTGCGCAGATCACACATTAGCTGCACTTACGTCGCTAAGCCTGACGGCCACCTCAACGACCATACCTTTCCAAAATGCGGGCTCAGCTGTTACCCGGCGTGATAATCTAGAGGACACTTGCCCAAAGGACACAGGTAAGCGCATTTCCCACACACCACGAACGCGTCTAACAGATCACAGTGATTTGTCACCTCCCACACAACTGGAACTGCTGCACCTCGACCTCACAATGCTGCGGTGCAGGCTGCTGCATCGCGGGCTCCCACTGCGTCGACGCGCTCTTCGGCCGGTGCTGCCCCGACGGCAAGCGGCTCTGCGGCTCGGTCTGCGTCGCGGGGGAGTGCTGCGGCAAGGGCGGGTGCGGGACCGGGGAACGGTGTTGCGGCGGCGGGATATGCTGCAAGGAGGGCGAGGTCTGCGACTACGGGAAGACGTGTGTCAGGAGCAAGACCTCGGAGGGTGAGAGCGTCGCAGGCCGTGGTGGGTTTGGCTGGCTGGCTGGTGTAGTAGTAGTAGTAGCAGGAGTCATGGGCGCGGGCTGGGTTCGTCTGGAGGGTTAGGGGCGGGAGGCCGGGGAATTATTTGGGACTGTTATGAGATGAATCGATGCTAGGCTACGCTTATCTCGGGAATGAGATAGGACTTCGGATCTGCCGAGTTCTCCGTGGTAATGGCAGCTGGAAAAAAGGGTCTCAAGACGCTACGCTGCCTAGGTCATCCAAGTTGTCGGGACAGGTGTTGAGTCGACGCCATGTGTCAGGAAGAGTCCGTACATCGCGTCATTTAGACTCTCGCTCAGTTAGACAACCGTTTAAAATACGACAATCCATCTGTGACAGAAAGGTGCAAAAAAAGAGGCCGACTTGCATTTTTTGACAGATTACAGCAATCAACATGACTCTTGTCAGTTGTCGATCAGAAAAATGTGATGCTGGACAGAGTTCAATAGCAGAGTCGCATTAATGGGTGTCCCCAATTAACCCATCAAAATGCGAGCGAGCGCCATCCGGAACTCGCGGCAGGAAGGGGTGTTCACCAGCACCTCAGACGACTGGGATCTCCTGACTGTCGCGATGCACGCCATGCCCCGGTTCGCTGGCCTGTCAAACTCAGACACATAGGTGAACGAGGACGATACACTTTGCAGAGGCAGATTTGCTAATCAGCCCAGCCCAGCACACCACACACACGCGCAGGATTTCAGACGGGAGGTGAGGCGAAGAAATTGGTGTTCTTGGCGGAAATGGGACTGAGGATCCGAGAAAGTTAGGGGTCTTTTCGGATGGAAGGTTTTTTGGTGGTGGGCTGGCAGGTCGGTGGCACTGTAGCAGCGGAAGAGCAGGTGAAGCAGAGGCCCGGCGACCCCGGCAGTTTGAGGACCAAAGTGGCCGGCCGGATAACCTTATTCACGGAGCCGGGACTTCGGGCGGGTCCGTGCCCGGGTTCCGGGTGGGTTGCAGTTTGGGCGAGAGAAGAAAAGGACAGTGAATGGTTGTGAGGCGGGCGCATTCTGATTCGTGGCTTGGGCGGATAGGGCAGTGAGCATGGGTGAGGCGTTTTGGCTTTCTGGTGGGAGGGCCACGAATGAAGACACGCAGAAAAGCGGGGTTGAGCTGACCGTGGACTGGGTGCCCTTGCATGGCATGACGGGGGCGGCCGTGGACACCCTGGCTTGTTACAGGGAAGCGGAGGAGAAGAAGGTGTTCTTCTCATTTTGCCCGGCCTCTGCGAGTGCTGCTTGCGTCGTTGCGTGCGCGAGATGCGGGCTGTCATCTGAGGTATTGCTGTGTGGGAGTTTTGTTCAGACTTTATTGAATGAACGAACTGCGGGTTACTTAGTCATGCAACGCGTTGACGAACGTTGGAGGCAGCGGAAATTTGGTGTCGTTCATTTGAGAAACTTTGTGCTGCAATATACGAAAAATGAAGTGAAAAAAAAATACTTCAAACAGCAGTGGAGGAAGGACCGCTCACCTCAGGTTTAGCGCCGCTGCGACATGGTGCTGATGCTGGTCGCTGCGCCGCAGGGCGGGCGAATCCTCAGCCCAGTTTGAGCTGGATACGGAGTACGGAGGATTTCGCGTGGGTAATGACAGGCCTGGGCGGGCCTGCGTAGGGCGGGGGAACACGCCCGACTGCGCGGAGGACATGTCCTTCGCTGTGTTGCCTGGCTGGGGGCTATCTGTTGAATTTGTTGGAGTCTTCGTCTTTCCTCCTGTGTCGCGATCCAAGCTGTGGTGTTTCTAACTGCATGGGCTCCAATTGGGCCTGTATGATGCTGACTACGATAGCAGGGGACACGGTGACCGTGTCCGTTCCAATGGCGACGGCCCTGCAACTGCAGGCAGCCTCTTCCCGTCTTTCTTCATTCCCGCCTTTGTGCGACTCGATTCGGCCCCTTCCATTGGCCTTCCCCATGATTTTTTTCTTTGCAATTCATCTCTTGCCCAGCCTGGACGGCCCGGCGTGGCCCCTGCTCCTGCCCCTCAACGACGTCTCCTCTGCTCCTCCCTGCCTTCCCTGTCTCGCTCTTTCTGAGTGTGCCTTCCGCGACTGCCCAATCTCGTGCCCTCCTTGTGCCTTCCTTGCGCCTTCCAATTACTGTTATTACGACGGACCTTCCTTTTTTCTCCAGCCCAGCCCGCACCATGATCATCGTTGCTTCTCAACGGGTCTGATTTGTTTTTCGCAGGCAGGAGCCTAGCCTAGCCTGGCCTCGCCTGCCTTGGCCTGCACGTTAGCCACATAAGGTAGCTCTTGCCTGTCTGCTTAACTGGCAAAATGTGTCTTGGTAGTCGGGTGCCACTAATACTAAGCAATGCCTCTCGTTCCTTCCGTCTGACGTGCCTTTCTTCCTTTTCTTCTGTGATCGTGTTGCTCTGTCCGTCCACCTCCCTAGAAACTCTACTCAACTCTCTCTCTCTCTCGTCCATCCCAACTCTCACCTCGTCCGTCGCTATCGTATTGCGCGTTCCCCAATCACCAGCCCATCCGACGGCCAGCCTCCCTTGTCCTCGACATCAGCACACCACACCACCCTCTCGCCGTCCATCCAGTCTCAGTACCGTTCCTTTGGTTGCCAGCCCGCGCGGCCTCTGCATTCCCTCACGCGAAACTCGCCGGCACAATTCCAGTCCAGAGCTTCGAGACAGCCATCTTCCCTCCATCGCCGCTGCGACTCCACGCAATCCTCCCACGCACATAATCCAGTTCGAACACCCGACGTTCTCCTCCAACCGCGATACCCCCGGTAGGGCCACACTTTAAGCTCAGAACGCTGCGACGCACCCCTCCCTCATCGGCGCGATCCTGACCCCCTCTGCTTCGCCCTCGACCGCAGAGACCAGCGCCTAGTCCAAGTGCCATCGCGCACCGCTGCCCGCCGCCCGTACTGCTACGCAACACAGAGCACCCCGTCGCCGATTGTCACGTCGCATCAGGCCGCAGTCTTGATATTGTGCGGTACACTCAAGTCCCAAGGCCAAGCCAAGCGCTAGCCTGTCTAATCCGCCGCGAGGGCCCAGCACCAGCACTCCGTCTGGCATCTGCCTTGCAAAACAGCTCTGCCGTTCCACCCCGAACAGCAACGGCGCCCTAAACTGATTCACGACCCGCATTCCGGAGTACCTCTCTGTGTGGTGCGTGTCGTTGTCGAGAAGGGCCACGGCAGCATCCCGACCCCATCCGGCCAATAATAGCAACACAGGATTTGACCAGGGGATCAAATAATACCGTTTCCGTTAAGTAGCTCAGCAATGCCGCCTCTGTCATCTTCGCCGCCTCCAATTCTCGCCATCACGGCCACTTTTGTACAGCTGCTTGTCCAACATCTGCCAAGACCAATCCGCGAGGTCCTGCAAAAGGCTCACCACCACATTTCCCGCTTCTTCGCCGCAGTCGCCACCTCCGCCATCGTCGTCCGCGTGCAATCGCTGATTCCACCCAAGATGCACCGCCCTTTGGGCTTCTCGGCTGCAATCGTCGCCTTGTTTCTCATGTTCGGCTTGCCCGTCATCCTCGCGCAGAGCCAGCCGTTCCACTGCTACCCATACCCGCCCACCGACCAGCTCGCGAGCCCCTTCATCACGCTGCAGCCGCACTGCTGTAAAGGCACAATTGACAACAAGCTGAGAGTTGGAACGAAGTGCGAACCGGCGAACGGAGGAAAATACAAGACCAAGTTTGGACAAGATCTGGGCACATGCGCGACGGGATGGACGGACGCGTGTTGTATGCGCCTGGTACGTGGACATCGGGCCGGGATCGAGGGCGAAATTACTGACAAAATATCTAGCATTACCCGCCTGAGATTGCCCGCCCAGACATGTCGTATTGCGATGCGGGGTTCCTCGTCAAGGCCGAATCAAAAAATATCATCGACGCCCGCAGTTGGAGCCCGAACAAGTACGGAATCTGATGAACGCGGGAGAAATCATCGCGATTTCGGATGATGCAAGAACACATATTCTCGATCTCTCACGTCGGTGATGAGAAACGATGCGGAAGGGTTAACCGAATTGAAACGACGGCCCACGAGGGACCCCAGGATCGTAGGCGTGGGTCGCCAGAAACCCAGCGAGTCAGGGATTCATATCCACCTCGACAGCGACCTGGGGGAATCGAGGGGTTTGGGGACTGCTCCAGACTTTTCCGAGCGGCGGTGCTGGCTGACGAACGGAGGCCGCCTTTTCGCATTTCCCAAACACTACGATGTACCACCTACTACCATGCACGACTAGCGAAGCAGAGGCATTTGGCGTTTTGCGGGCAACCATGGAGCGATGTTACGATGGCACGATGGTCACGATCGCCCTTGTTCGAAACGAGAAGAGGGAAAGAAGGGCATTCGCATCATATACCCAGGCGATTGAATTTATTTGCTTTTTCCCTTTGGGATCCCTTTGGGATGTGCCTGCATCTCATTCTGTACAATACAGGCGGGGTCCGGTTTCTTGAGACGAGGGGAAGGAAAGGGACTGCGTCACAAAACACAGACGACACTTTGGGGTCGGACTCGATGGACGTGGGTCATTGTGAGTTCATTTTGACTGTATTATTAGCCACCTCTCGTCAGGTCTTTTATCAATCCGATGTCCGCATGCCGGAAACATCGCAGTTCACGTCCTATTGGATATCTCAACATTTTCGCCTCTGATCGTGCGGATAACATCAATGACCGATGACCTCGATGACGCGGTCATGGCGCAGACAGGTCAGGCTGTATGGAGGCACGCGACCTGATGACGAACGAGTCAGCTCAGCGCGCTCATCTTTCAGCGCACGAGTAGGAGGTCATTGCTGGAATGATGAGTCGACGGGTGATGGAGATTGGCTGGGTTCGGTTGAGCTGGCCCGACCGTCGCCCGCTGCTTGCCGTTCAAGCCCGACCGAACTCTCACCGGGCGGGAGGCGAGGTTCTTAAGAGTCGTTCGGCTTGCATGTGTATTTGCCGCGCATCGCAAGGTAAGGGGTCATTCAGTGGCTGGCCTCCGGAAAAGACGCCGAGATGGGGCCCCTCGGTGGCCACGGCAGACGGTAGACGGCAGACGGAACCCGGGTCCTTCGGTCGGCTCGGTCGGTCATGTCACGCCAGCCTTGTGGGCGAGAAAACCTTATGAGGGCGGGAAGTCGATAAACCAAACATCGGAGGGCTGTTAAGGGGCCTCATGTTGTCTGGTAGGGGCCTGACTTCATCCGCCGGCGAGAAGACCGCGAGAGAGAGCGCACCGCGTGCCGGAGAGCCGGAGGTTTCCGGGCGAAGGCCGCACTGACCGCCCCGTCCCGTGGTGGAGCTTCTCGGATAAACTGTGGAGCAGACAACACGGAGGGCAGGTGGTAAAGTTTCTCCCGTTTCACCTGTTCCTTTCGGGACACCCCAGACTCGCCGAGGGGGAACTGTCGCTCAATTCAGTCAAAACTTCCTACGCGCAAAGCCCCTGGGTTCTGGTCTGTTACTGGAGCATGGGGGATTTCTCAGCGAAAGTCTTTTGGAACGCGACAGTGTGTTGTTGTCTTTTCAGCATCTTCAATGGCTGATCCAGTGGTCCTTTTACGCTCATCACCCGTTCCCTGCTAGCTGCAGATCTCCCCACGTTCCTCTGTGCCGGGTCACGTATGTTTCCACCAGCAACGGAGTTATGTGCTCGTGGTATAGTACCTCTCCGGCTGCTGCTACCCACTGCTCCAAACCAAACTTCAGACCGAAAAAAAGGGGGGAACAGAACGAACAACAGCCGCATCTTTCGAAACCGGGGTCTGTGACATTCTGTCACACAGCCGCCACACGCGGCAGTTTCACCGTGCCCCAAGCAGCTAGCCAACGAACCAATGGGGCGCCCGCCTGTGGTGCCTCGCAACCTTTAATCCCACTTCAACGCAGCTCCCAGCGCCGCAAAGCACGCCCGAAGAGACGAAAAGAGAGAAACTCACCACGCTGTGGTACATCCAACCACCGCCCAAACACCACCGTTACCGCAGGTCACATCGCGCCAGCCTCATATCCACGGTCGCCCCGACCGACCTGCTTCTGAAACTCGTCCGGGCTTTGCTTTCAGCGAACATTAGAGACGCCTTGCTACCCGTGCCTCCCATAAGGCTTAAGCTGTGCTTGGCGGCCTGCTTGTCTTGCAGGCACAGGCAAGGCACAGGCAGGCACAAGCAGCGCCCGTTCTACCTAGCGTTGGGCCCTGTTCACGCATTGCACTCTCTCACGCTGGTGTTGAGTCCTTCGCCCCTCCTCCCAGGTGCCCCCTTCGTATTGGGATGAAGAGTCCCGACAGACGGAAACACAAGACACGACAACACAGACAGCCGACGACAGACAGCGGGCAACCAGCGGCTGAAAGACAGAGACAGCTCAGACAGGCACAAGGAACGCCGAGGTGACAGGAGACAAGCAGCAGACAGCTCGTCAACGCAGATCTGGCAGCGCTCACTGTCTCCGCGGTCGCCCCTTCCCCGCTTGCGCTCGTCCTCTTTTCGGATTGCTGTTCTTTTGCCCTTCTTTAGCCCCGTTCCTGGCCTGGTTATTTTCCCACCTTCCCACCACCCCCTTCCCTCTCTTATATTATGCCCGAACCAGTGATCGTCCCGCGGGTGGGAAACAAGGCCTTCCCCTCCTCTCGTTCCTGAAAGACTTCCTGAACGGGTGCCTGGTCGGTCCTCTTTTGTTCGCTTCTTACTGGGCGGCTCTTATTGCCTCCGTCCCCCTTGTTCTTAAACTTCTCTTATTCGTTTCCCCTGGACTGGATCCAGTAAGAAGGACTGGTTAATCATACACGCAACACGTAGACACACACATCCAGGTCGCTTCCCGCTCTTCCCAAACGTCAGGTTCATGCGAAAGTCGTTCGGCAGTACAGCGAGACGTTCGGCTTGTGTGCTTTTCAAGGAGGGATAGCAGATCTGCGTACGGCCACTTGTTGCCACCGAGCCGGCCCTTTCGACTAGTGGCCCTGCTCCCCCATTCTCCGCTTCTTTTGTGTTTTCGCCTCAATATACTCGCAACAAGCACGCTTTGTTGATAAGTCTAATCGAACGATCGACAAACACCCCGACATCGATCCTTATTGATTGCCACTAAGGGCGGCTCTGTGGAAACAAAACACTATACCACACACGGCCGCACCCGAGCATCACATCATCAAGCTCATACAACACGCACACCTGGCCCTGGGCATAGTAATACCACGCCATCCTAGAGGCCTAGGGCGACGATGAACATCCGGTGACGGCAGGCCACCACGCCTCCACCCTCCGCCCGACCGGCTTGCCCGTCGATCGCAAGACCAACCACCACTTCACTCGCGAAGCAGAACGGAAGATAGCCTGTTTTCTGCTGATACATGGACTCAGACGCGAGGGCCAGGGCTAACGTGCCCCGCAAAGGACCCAAGCAGAGCACCAACGGAATGGATTCGTATCACCGCTACGTCGCCGAGTCGACCATCACGAGAGGCGACGATGTCATCGCGAGGCCGTACACGAGCCACTCGCGGTCGTTCAGCACGCCCCGTCCCTCGACGTTGGACCACTCGTCTTCTTCCGGCAGCGAGTATGAATTTTCGAGTAGCGATGGGGACGCCAGCAGGGCGACAACGGCGGTGCCCGAGATTATGATTACGAGCCCGAGTAAACCGCCCACGCCGGGGCCGCGGTACAGCCTGACGCCCCGCCAGTCGCAGTTCCCGCCCGCTGCGAGGTTAGCTGTGCCCGCGATGCGACCGATCCCGCAGGGCCAGCCGCTGCAGACCTTCCCCCCGCTAAACCCGTCATTACAACCGTCGCAACCGATCCGACAGATGCTGCAGCCGATGATAAGAATACCGCCGCCGATGGGCGACTCGGATGATTTGAGGAAACGGGATGGACTGATGGACGTCTCTCTACCATACCGCCCGTTCTACCTGCAACGGAGGATACTGAGCTCGTTTGCGATTTTGTTCGCGGGGTTGATGATCACAGTAGAGGCGGTGCTGGACCTGTCCAACAAGAGGGGTGGCCTCGGCTCCCCAGACCACGGGTTCAGGTACCTGTGGCAGTACGGCTCCGCCTTCATCTTCACATGTATCACGGCGCTGTGGGCGCGGCCGGAGCACCAGGCCAAAGCCAACGCCCCGTGGATCCGGATGTCCAAGGGCCCCGCGAGCGTCAACCGGACGCTGATGCTGGACTACGTCTTCATGTTCGAGCCGTGGGCGGTTGCGAAGGCTGCGAGGAACCGGGACTGGCTTGTAGCAGCGGCTGCGTCTGTCGGCTTGACGCTGAAGTTGATTATTGTTATTGCTGTGGCGCTCGTCAGCCCGACGTTTCAGATCGTCACGGCGCGAGGAGCGAGTTTGAATGTGCTGAACGCGTTCACTAATGATCCGAGCAACTTGCGGGCGGCTGGAGCGTTGCCGTTCTTCACGATGGTGGGGTTGCAGACCAAGGGGCTGAACTTCCCGGACGGCACGTCGAGGGAGTTTGCGTTCCAGTCGTTTACGTCGGACTTCAAGTCGACGGCCGAGTTGAGGGCTGACGTGGACGGGTTTGAGTCGGATATCCTGTGCGAGCCGGCGCAGCTGAATCTCACTGGTATTCAGTACATCCAGGCGTCGGATACGCAGCTGAACGTCATGGTGTCGACTTCCAACTGCTCCATGACGCAGGAGATCCCGAACATGGCCCTTGTCGGGTTCACGCTGCCGACCTTCTTCACGGCGTTTCAGGCTGGTGCGTGCGGGAACTCGCAGAACATGGACGACGGACGGGTTGTGGTCATGTCGGGCGCCATCACGATTGACGCCGCCAGCGTACCGACGTCCAGCGAGGTATTTAATGTGCCCATCCGAGGCCAGCTAACGCGCTCTGCGGCGCTGATTTGCCGGCCGACGTATGCCGTGACGACTGTCCATGTTGAGAAGAATAACACCCAACTCATGAAGATCGAGCGCACCCGGTCTGCGAAGAACAGGACGTTGAATCTGGTCAGCCCTATGGATATTTTACAGGGCCACTTCGCGTCATATCCCACCGACTCCCAGATCCTAGGCGCCATGCCGAGTGTGAACAGCCGTTACCCCGGCGTCGCGATCGTCGCCTCCGACGCGGTGATGGACTCGGCCGTGGCGATGGAAGTCAAAGACAACGGCATCCCCCCAATCGACAGCCTCCTGCAAGCAAGCAACCTCACTCAGATCGTCACAAAATACTGGCGCCAGTACACTGCCCTCCTGGCACGCAACTCGTTAATGGCAGACACGGCGCAGCCGCAACGAATCACGGGAACGGCGGTCATCATCGGCGAGCGCCTAAACGTGCGCCCCATCCCTGCGCACCTCCTCTCCGGCCTGCTCGGTTTCGCGTTGGTCCTCACCCTGGCCGCCGTCGCTTTCGCCCCGAGGACGGGGTTCCTGCCCCGCGACCCGAACACCATCATCAACATGGCGACGCTCCTTGCGCACAGCAGGTCGCTGCTGCAGTGCCTGCGTGGGACTGGCGCGGCGCACGTGTCTACTATCAGGGAGAGGCTGCTGGGTACGAATTACTACACCGGCGTGGAGCCGTACGAGAAGGCTTCCAAGGGGCAGGGGTATTTCAAGATCTTTGGGGGCAACCCGCCGCGGCAGGATACGCCGCCTGAGTTCGTCAAGACGTCGAACTGGGGCCATCCTATGCCTTTGCACCCCGTGGCGAGGTTGATTGCGGTGTCTACTATGGCGGGCATGATTATCTCGCTGGAGGTTGTGCTCAGGTTGTCCGAGGCGAGGCAGGGCATTACGACTGTCACGGCGAATACCGACCGCCACTTCCTGTGGACGACTGGACCCGGGGTGTTGTTCGGCATCGTGGCGCTGTACCTCGCGGCCGCTGACTGCGCGACACGATGTCTTGCGCCGTATACCCAGCTCAAGCAGGGTGGCTCCTTCGAGACGACTGTTGGTCTTGATTTCATGGACAAGTCAAAGCCCAGGATCGTCTACGATGCTGTGAAGACGAAGAACATTGCAGTCGTCATCACTACTACTGCAGTCTTCATCGCCTCGCTGCTTGCGACATTCTCCGGAGCTCTGTATACCACCGTGCCCATACCGTCTACGCGACCGGTCACCCTGCAAAAGATCGATCAGTTCATCAACGCCACCGCGCCGTGTAACACGTGCACAACAGACACCCTCCTTGCGTCTCTCATCTTGGACGCCAACCTGACCTTCCCGTCTTTCACCTTTGAAGACCTCAACTTCAATGGCGTACGGCTTACGGAACCGCTGTCGATGAAGGACGGCGACAGCACCATCCTCGTCACGCTCCCGGCTCTCCGGTCTCGACTTGACTGCAGGCTCTATCCGCAATCCGAAATCAACACGAACTTCACAATACCGAACGTGCCGAATCAGTTCTCCGTGGCGCAGGGCATGCGGGTGGACATCGCAGGCGAACCCTGCAACGACCCCTCCATCCGCTCCAACGCCGTCCTACCCTCCGGAGTCTCCCCGTCTTCTGTGTTCGGAGTAGCCACACCGCGCTCTGCGGGCCCATCCAGCCAGTGCTCCGACTTCACCTACGTATGGGGCCAACTTGCAGACACCACGCCCACGCAGGTCGGCTACATCTCCGCCATGGGCTGCAACGAAACCGTCGAGACCCTAATGGCCACCGTCCGCCTTACCGGCTCAAGCCTCCACGTCGACCCAACCTACCCGCCCCGCGTGCAGGAGAACACCGTCCGCCGCACGCAGCTCAAGCTCCTCCCGCTCCAATACGGCCTGCTCGCCAACCTCACCACCGGCAACCAGCTCGACCCTTTCTTCAGCTCCCTCGTCACGTCCCGCTTCGCCATCCCGGCCGGCAACCTCGGCGACCCGGGCCTCGCGCGCAGCGGCCGCGTCGCCGACGCCATCGTCCGCCAGCACGGCATCGTCCGCGCGCAGAACCTCAACATCAACTCACGGCGTAGGCTGCCCGACATCACCGCGCAGGAGGTCGTCCCCGGCATGCTCGAGGACACGGACGTGACCAGCCTGCGCCGGCTGGTTCAGGACAACGCCTCCACGCGCATCATCCAGTCCATCCTTGCCCTCCTCCTGGCGCTGACACTCGTGGCGTGGCTGCTCACCCCCGGCACGGACACGCTGCTCCCGCGCAACCCGTGCAGCATCGCCTCCGTGGCGGCGCTCCTCGTCGACGGCAACGTGTTCGGGTTCTTGGGCAGGGGCGCAGAGTGGATGCCCACCGAGGAGATCCAGACCAGTTTTCTTGATGGGAGCAAGGCGATGGGGTTCCGGATGAGCTGGGAGCGCGTGAAGCGCCGGCGCACGGAGCTGGTGGAGCGGGCGGATGTTGCGCAGGAGAGGGCGTTTGGGATCAGCGTGAAGCGCGCTGGCGGATGGGGCGGCGGGGAGGATGTGGGCTTGGGGATTTTGGCGCGGGTGAATCGCGCGCAGAGGGGGTTTGTGAAGGGATGGGGAAGGATGTCGACTTGATTTTCCGATGGGATCTCAGAAAGAAGGTCGTTTGTTCTTTGTATTATCTACACTGTATTATCACGGGACGGAAGCGTTGCGTATTGTATAGCTTGGAGTTCTAGGATGGGCCAGAGAGGTTGGTGGCCGGAGTTTTTTTCTTTTGTTCTTTTACACTTGGGTATGATACCACAAACTGGGGGACACTGAACCAGGGAGTTGATCTCAAATATTGTTTATGGGGTGTTTAGGATAGGATAACTCGAAATGAGAAGATATGAAGTTACTATCACAGATTGAGGTTGTGGGAGATATGAGCTGATCATGTTCTCGCTTTCGGGAGAAGAGAGAGAGGTTCGTGGTGGTCGGGTTCGCGACCGATTGGGTCGGGAATAGTAGCCTTCGACTGGGTGTAGTTGCAACTTGAAAGTTGGCCATTTCGTTCATCGTACGATCGGGATGTTAGATCGGTGTCAGTCCTGTGAACCGGGATTTCATCCAGACTTTGTTCGTTCAAGGGGTTCAGGACGCCGTAAAGTTGGATCACGGATGTCACTGGCAAAACTTGACAGGGGGAAGTTTGGTCTAGAGCAAGCGATGGTCGGTTTCGGGGTTGAAAGGCGCTCAAGAAGAGACATGGTGGGATGTCGGTATCGGAGAGAGACTTGAAAGTCAAGTCGAAGTCTTTTATGAGCATCGCTATCGGACTCTGAAATTTGTGGAAATGAGTCTGGAATGTCGAGACTGGATGAACGCCGGCAGGGTCGGAGGACGTGATCCCTGCCACTCAGCATTCAAGAGCGACAGGTGAACTTCACAGCCCAGTTCATCATTGATAAGGTTGAAAAGTTGGATCGCTATCGGGCTCGGGAAAAGGTGACGGCAAACTGGGTAGGTCGCAATCAACAAGTAGAAAATCGTCTCCTCCAAAGTAATAACATGCACACTAATATTACCCCATCGCTATCGGGCTCGGATCTCTAGATATTCCACGACTGCAGCAACATCGGAGTCGGACTTAACCAAGACGTTTAGAGTTAACCTAGCCACTTTGTCCAGCCCGTCCCGCCGTGGCGGTGTTCATCACAAGCCGGCACTACGAAGTCGACCCCGGCCGGCCGCTCGAACAAGGTCCCACCCTTGTATCTGGACCGTATGATCTACGTCACCCGCAAGGCCACAACCGGGTGCCGGCCTCCATCGGGCCCGGAGGATTAAGAGGCAAACTTTAGATCGTGTTGCCGGATCGGAGAAGTCTTGGACGATTGATGCTTGGTTTGGGCGGCATGCGGTGGCACTTCCTTAGCCGAGGCCGGCTTTGAAGAGATGTGGGCTTGAGTCGTGGGCTTTTTGCCAAGATGTTTTGCTACTTCTGGGGCGAGGCAGAATTTCTGGTTGGGGATTCACTGCACTGAACGGTGGCAAAAGATGGGTTTACTGGAGAAAGAAGAATGCTCGCTTGAATATTTGGATATCATATTTTTGAAGGAGGCATAACGCCTAAATGGGTTACGCTGCTCCTCCCGTGTATTGTCATGATCATCTCTAATGTGCAGTTGCCATGAGGCTTTTCTTCATCCGAAGTTCCAAAAACAGAAGTGAAATGCCAAAGCGCCAGTGTGTCCCGTCTTCGCCGCACCGAATGTCTCAAAAGGTGGTGCCCCAAACGCCGTGTCTTTAGATAGAAACTGTGGTCTGTGTGAGGCAGTTGAGTCAGCAAGAGCTCTTGCTTTCATATCCGTACAGTCGAATGTGAGAGAGACTATTGATGGAAGACGACTTACCAAAGAAGACTTGATCCAGGTGTAAATGGCTGAATGCGTTTAGCCAACGGAGCAGGTGCAGCCCTTGCGCTTCTCGAGGTCGACGCTGGGGAAGGGCACGCAGATCATGCCGTCGGCCTCGCAGTTGGTGCGGGCGGTGCCGCACTCGACGTCCACGCAGGGCCCGTCGAAGCGGGCGGTGACCGTGGCGGCGAGGAGGGCGATGATGGTGTAGACGGCGCGCATGGCGACTTGACTTTGTGTGATGTTGACTAGAGTTGTAGAGGGAAGGTTGGGTAAAGGTTTGGATGATGGAGTGGGAGTGTTCGCGGGTGGATGTGCGGGATGAGGAGGATGGGATGGCAAGAAGGAGGGATGGACGGATGCTTCTTATACAAGTTCACGACAAGACTCACAGTAGAAAGATGGAGAACTCGAGAAAGAAGGTTTGGAAACATTGGCAGGTGCCGGGTGGTCAGTTGACACTCCGCCACCTTCCACTTCTCTTTCTCTCTCGGTATGTGTGGATGGATGTCTACTCCATGTCGATACCAAGAGTTGGCTCCGTTGGAGTTGGTTACAAGGAGGATGCTATTTCGATGGCTTGCGGAGCTGTACATGGGTAGAGGAGAGGAGAAGAACACCGCCGCCTAGACCGTGAGGGTAGAGTGGAATAGCTGTACAGAGATGGGTGGCCTGGCTGGTCTGTGTCTTGGCTGGGCGAGGTGCTTGGGCGGCGGTGAGCCCGATAGGCAACCGATAGGGGGAAGAACCAGTACAGACGAAAGTGTGGCTCAGGAAGAAAAAAGTCTTGGACAAAGACGGCTCGTCTTGGCGCGTACGCAGTTGTGTTTGGGACTATTAAAAGCCATCGAGTATAGGAGCTTGATCATGCTCTTGGCGATGGGAGGCGTTTCAATCCGTTCTTGGCGGGAAGGGTGGGGGGATGGTCGTTGTTCTTCACAACGGTGCAATGAGGAGGTGGGCTCTCTACGGGCAATTTTGGAGCCTGTTAGGACCGGGGGTTGTGGGCTTTAGGGGCGCTGTAGAGAGCTTGTAGGGCGCGGGTGCGGTCATCGTCCCGGACGCGATTCATGTGTTGCCCGGCGGGATAGGTTCAGCTAGTATGAACAAGCCTCACTTTCTCATGACACTGAGAGATTGCACGGTTATTTACAGCATGTTGTGTGGATGTACTGGGCAGAAATGTGTAAAATGATGGGCAGTTGAGACTGAGCCTCAGAGACGTGCGAGATTAGATTAGATGGCGCGGAGCTGTCCGTCGTGATGAGTGATCGGGGCCGGCTTCATGTGGCGGTGACTGATCGACGCTGCAGCGATTTGCCGGATGGGACGCAAGCGGCAGCTGAGGATGAGGCGAAACGATTCCCATTATGGAAGTTGACTGTGTAGTAGGTTTCTAGTTTAATTTTAAATGCCTGCACAGCTGGCAGTGTTCATTCGATGATGGGTGACACCTGTGGCCCGTTCATCGTGACAATGACCGGAGAATTCTCACCACAAGCGATCAAAGTGGTCAACCTTCTCCGACTGTCGTGTGCTCTCATGCCAGATTCTGCAAGCGTGGGTCCAGTCCGACTGCCTGACTACGAGATTGATATTGCCCACTCTAAAACAAGCTTCAATAGATCTACGGTCGAGAGCTTACAGCCCGCCCCAATATACCGCTGGCGCTCGGCCCAAGTCTTCGGCGCCGATGTCTCACCCATATTGCGTCCTCCTGCGATCACACTGCCGTCCCATCGAGGGATTTACTAGAGTCATGGTGTTCCCTGATATTTGGTATTCTGTACGACCGCCTTTACGATTTAGATCTAAGATAATGTAGCCCCGCGACTTGGCGGTATGCCTTTTGTAAAGCGTGTGCTTCTCTCCTGTAGGACGCTGTTGGCAACTCCTGTGACGTATCCCCCAAGACTTCCAAGAAACTCTCCCCTTCCAACACCTGTCCCCCAAGTCCTGCGCCGCGTAAGCACGATCACCGCCACTCTTTGCTGTGCGGAGCGTTGGTTTAGAGCCCTCTCATCTGTTGGTTGGTCGAGGGTAAAAAAAGCATGAATTCGCCCGATGAAATTCGCGTAAGGACCCCCATCACCACGAGGCATGCCAGGGGATGGTAGAGTGATCTCCACTGTGGAAGAAAAAGTAACTCCTTCATTACTCGCCAACATCAACATGTTCATCTGGACGTCACCTCAGCAGTGACCACGCCCGTCTCAAATTCAGCGAGGGATTCATTTCGTCGTGCCCCTTCAAGCTCAAGCTGACGGAACCCTCCGTCTTCACACCCATCCTTTCGATACCACTTCAAGTGGCTAGACCTCAGTGGGGTCTGCGGAAGGGATGGGCCTCTGTGTTGAGGACGTACTCATCGAGGCTGATGAGGTCAGGCGGCGAGAAGACGAGGTAGAAGTACTTCAACGTCTCCGCAAGCCAGAAACTCTATTTACCGTCGGTCAGTAAGTCCAACTCTGTTGAAACGCGTCTGAAGGGGATGATGAGTCTTTTCTTACCTCCATGTAGTCCTCCTTGGGCAGCGGGTCCGCTTTCTTCGTGACGTCCAGCACCGCGGCATTACCATGCTCAACGAGCGTACCATTGCTGACAGCCTTCCACATCTCCCACGCCGCGTCCTGGAAGCCCCGGTCGCCTGTGATGCGATACAGCACAAAGACGCTCTCAATGGCTTCCGGGCGCAGAATGTACCGCGCATCCTTGGCGGTGGTGAAGCCCTTGGGGAGGTGCTCCTTGAACTCGGGCCGCAGCCTCTTCTCCTTCTCCCACCGGTCTTCGTCCCACTTGCAATCGTCCCTGCGCGGGCACGCGAGCATGTTGAAGCGTTCCGGCATCATGCCCGTCGGCATGGCCTGGTAGGCGTAGTAGCATCCCAGCGTGAGTCGCGCCCCGATCGTCACCCACTCCTCCTTGCCGAGTAATCTCCCGGCCAGGGCATAGATGCCGCCGATAAAACAGGCTAAATGCTCGCTCTCCGGGTCGAGGAACAGTTTTCCGTCAATGTCGACGTTGGCGTTGCCCGAGATGAGGATGTTCTCGTTGCCCGGAAGCATGGGCCGGAAGAACAGGGACTCATTGGCGGCCTTGAGGAAGGCCTCCGTCATGTCCTCGTACATAGGTTCCAGCCCGCCGAGGAGCGCTTGCATCTTGGGGAGGTACTCGTACAGCGAGTCTGCGCAGCCGGCGATGGTGAACTGCGAGCCCGAGACGACGTCGCGGTTCCGCATGGATACGAACATGGGCCACATGCCAGGGATCTTGGTCTTCTTCTGGCCCTCGTGGAAGAGGTCCATGACTTTAGACATGGCGTCGTAGTACTTTGGGTTACCAGTGAGCTGCGACAGCCGCGTCATTTCGAGTGAGAGCGTCCCGGGCGACGCTGAGACGACGGAGCTCTCGACGTCCAGGCCGGTTCCGGCTTTGGCGTCGTTGAAGTTGATAAAGTCTACGGGCATGCGATGCTCGGTGTTGAACGCGCCGTAAAGCAGGTCGCCAAGCTGAACAGCCTTATCGAGCAAGACCTCCCTCTTACTGAGGTCATAAGCGGCCATCAAGCCGCCGAGATACCGAATATTAGTCTCAAACGTGTTCACGCGGTCCGAATTAGTAAACCCAAAGTCAATGGTCGCAACAGCAGCGACAGCTTCCTCAAACTCCGCCTTCAGTCCCATGATCCAAAGCACGTCGAGCGAGTCCACTAGCGTCGCAGCCCATCCGGAGAACTGGTCCTTAGCGGTCGCGGAGATGGGGTTGAGCGCGTCCTTCATCCAGGCGTACTTTTTGTAGTTCGCCCAGTCGCGCCTGAACAGCTCGCGGACCTCGTGCCGGCGGGCCTCCCGGAGCCGGGCGGCGGCGGCGGACTCGGCGGGGAACTGGTGCTGCACGCGCGGGAGGGAGGGGCGGCGGCCCTTCGGCAGCGGGGTCATTGGCGTCTTGGGAGGGTATTTGTACGACACCGAGGACCAGTCGAAGCTGGACTGTGGGGTGGCCGGGGGAGGGGCGATGTTGTGCAGGTTCATGTAGCGCTCGAGGGCGGCGGACTCGGAGCGGGCCCATGATGTGTAGAAGTAGTAGAGGAGGCAGCCGCCGAAGGTGAGGGTGATGGCGAGGGTGCGGACGCGGGTCCAGCGGTACATTGCCGTCATGTTGGATGAGATTAGGAGTGAGGTGCTGGGTATCTGATGATGATGAAAAATTGCAGTCGTTTGAAGGCGATGGTGAGCCAAGGGAGAGGGACCTAAGGTCGAGTCATGGGAGTCGATGAAGTGAGATGCCGCAAGCTGAGTATGGTTCCTGAAACGACGCGACGAGATGAAGTGAATGAGATACCGTCAATAGCTGATGATGCTGCTTCAGCGATGAGATGTCGCTGTCGTCGGGTCAAGGCGTATCTATCATCCAGAGCGAGAGCTTCCGAGGTTGTGAGGTCGGGAAGAGATGACCAGCGTGTTAACAAACGCGCAAAGAACAGCCGCCGGCCGGCGGTAGCATCGGGGGTTCTGGAACAATGTTTCTGTGAATATGAGACATGGAGGGCAAAGTCAAATCCCAGTCGGGAAATCCTGGGGCCACCGCCAGGCTACTCCTGCGAACCATGCCCATCCCTGCCAAGACAATTCTGTCCATCGCATAGCGGTTAGCGAGGCGCTCGGCAGGGTCAATAGACATGTTTGGCTGCTGTTGGCGACCGGTCTTGGGGCTGAACCAACGCTTGTTGGCGCGCCTTTTGTGGAATGGAAAGGGGGCCGATGCGACGGGACGGGTTGCATGCCCTTGCCTGGAGCGGAGTTGCCAAGAGTTGTCATGTCTAGAGATGAAGGGGCCTTCAGAGAAGTGACAGCGCTTGCTGGTTGAGATGGGATTGATAAGACACTGTCTTCTTCATGATGAGCATGCCGCGATTGATGTTTCTATGAAGACAAGTGTTGCTCGGGTTCGGGTGCATTTTAGCTTTTTGGAGAAGCGACCGAGGACACATCCGGACCCCCAACACTCTAATTTTATAGTTATCCACAGTGGGGGTCTGGGTAACAAACACATTGCCGCCCCCTGATGATCGGTGCCGTGTTCCGTCACTAGCGGCTAAGCGAGGTTATCTACGCTTGGGATTTGGTGTATCCGCTGACTGGATGCAGATGTGCCAAGAGTTGTTATGTCTGTAGACGAAGAGGTCTTGGAAAAGTGACAGCGCTTGCTGAGTGAGAAAGGATTAGTAATATATCAAACGCTCTTTCAATAAGAAAGGATACATCTCATGGAGAGCAACTGGACTGCAGTACTTAGACCTCCAGTCTTTGTCGAATCCTGATGAACCAACAAAAATTGTTTTTCGCTGGACAAAGGTAACGATATCTCTGCGTGTGAGTTCATTGGATATTGCCCCGCACGCCTTCAGTTCAATCGCACTCGATGGGATAGCATAGTACCTGCAAAGCAAAAGTCAGCCGAAGGCCTAGATACCAGCCTACTTCCAAGGAGCAAGCCATAAGTGCGAAGCACCAGTGATGCGGCGTAATACGTGTACTGCACCTGGCTAACGACATATTCCACGGGCGATAATGCTTGCCGTGAAGTGGCTTTGATGGAATGTCATCCCATCAGCCAAATTCAAGGGCGGTATGCATAGCCACCGCTTATCGCACGCCTATAACCAGAATTGAGAGCCACTTCCGGTCGTCAGGTCGGGAGGGAAGAAGTTGCTCCATCCATGCAGAAAAATGCCCATACCTTGACGTACCTCTTGTAAGCAGAGAGTTTTGCGAAAGCCAGGGATGGATAACATAAGTCACGATATGGACATTGGCCTCGCGCTGAGTTCGCCGAGAGCGACGGTTGAGTTTGGATGACACCAGCTATCACGTATGAAGGTGGTCCATCAGCATCGATTCCACTAAACAGGTACTATGCTGGAAGAAGGTCAATAACTGTAAATCTACGTTGGAAGTTATCCTGGGCTTTGCAAGAAAGGCTGCAGGCGTAGCGTCTAGCACTTAATCGAATGAAATCCGTCATGAATCGAGTCACAAACTGATACTCTATGTGAGTAATGTTGGACCTTTGCCAGTGGTAAACTGAACAGGGCTCAAATGATTGTCTATGTAGTCGCCATCTGAAGTAACTTTTTGAGATGTCCAAATGACCCAAGCAACCACGCTCCACGCCACCCAATCTCCTGTCACGTTCCGACTTGTGCTGACATCCGGCTGCAGACCCATTCTATAGCAGGGCATCGATGATAAGTCTTGAGTGCCTGTTCATATTAAACTCTGGTGCGATTTACTATAACATCGTTAGCTTCCTACTACGACAGAGAACTGGAGAATACTCACAATGCATCGGTCCCGTCCCGAGTACGAGGCCGGTGAAACGCAGTTCGAAGCACCATTAGCATTGCAGGATAGCCTGTCTCCATTGGCGCTCAGGCTGTAGACAGCAGTCTTACAGACCTCGTCGCATGTCTTGCCGTTAGTGTGCGCTACACAGCAGTGGCTGCCATCGGATTTCTGGCATTGGCAGTAGTCACACGCTTGCGCCATAGCGACGGTGACGGCGAGGAAGGAAACGAGGGATGTGACCTTCATTTTGTGTAAACTGAGAAGGCCGAGGGAAAATATGTTGCATATCCAAAGCTGACTTAGGAGCAGCGATTTGGCTCTTTATATACTTTGTACTGCCTGCCAAAACGCACGGCGTGAAGGTGTTTGCTCTTGGCCCCTTGGGAAGTAGCTGTTCGGCTTGGCTGTTGCTGACTGACAAGAATCGCTCCTTTTTTCGCTTTCTTGGAGCATCGCGAGTAAGGGCCAAAATACTGTGTGCTCTCGGAGAGATGCCTTGTTGTTTTCTGTTGACGATTGATGTCTAAAAGAGTTTAGCTAATTAGGGAAGCGCGTATTAGTGCCTTTTTTGTCCGTCATTCCATCGGCCACGCCCTGGGTTTTCATTTTCTTGGACCAATCGAATAGCTTATTCAATCCGGTTACGATTATTAGTGGTATAGCAGGTTTGTTAAGTGCTATGTGGCAGCCGATGGGATAATTAAAAAATGCAGCGCCCACTCTTACTAACGAGTCATCAGTAGATTCATGCCAACGAGGTCCGGCAACTGTCAGTGAGTATCATAGAGATTTCAGAAAGACTAGCTTGTCGCTTACGGTGGCTGCGAGGAACTTCCGGTCTGAGCACCAGGTCAATCCAGAATCGAACGACTAGCCGTTGCTGTTCCTTAAAAGGCTCCAATGTCCAATGTTCTGGGGGCTATGGAACACAACACGATCTAAGAGCTACGACCAACGTCGCCGAGGAACTACCAAGATAACGATGACAGCTATTGCGATGCAATAGAGAGATACAACCAGACTGTGAAGTATGGATATCAAATGCGCATGGAACGAGTGGGACATATACACCGTAGGGACTTGAAAAAAGGGAACCCGCGCTCCCATGTTTGCAAGGGTCAGTTCAAGAGCGAACTAGATAGTCCGGCGTAACTTACAAGCAGTAATATGCTATGCGAAAATACAGATCAAAGGAGGAAGGGAAGACGTAGACAAGAGTGCTCGGATTTAAGTGCATTTTAGCTTTCTCGAGAAGCGCACGAGGGGACCTCGGGACCCCCGACGCTCTGATCTCATCCCATTGAATACAAGACACAGAAACCCCCCGCGCGGGGTAGAGCTATTGAACACATACACAGTGACGCTTAATACTTTTTTTGGTGCAAACGAAATAATCATCCTTTTAATACTGGGGTAGAATTGGGGCATCTGAGAGACGTATCTTCGGGCGTCATGTAGCATTCAATAGGATAATCATCAACAGTGGGGTCTGGGTAGTAAACACACTGCTGCCCCCCGAGGATCGGTGATCGGTGCCGTGTTCCGTCGCCAGCAGCCGGTAAGCGAGGCCATCTATGCTTTGGATTGGACGAATGTGCTGACTGGATGCAGATGTTGTCAGATTTGGACTTGGCTTCTAGGTGAGACTCTTCTTTCAACGTCGATGCATGAGATGGGTAGTTGGAGGGTGGGTGAATGCGAGATAACACAATGGTAATTAGCACGAATGAGACTGGTTCAGCAACACAGGAGGATGTGTCTTCATCAAGTCAATCATCAACATTCAGATTTGAAATGTTTGAAATAACGATACGACGCAATCGTCTCAGTGAATTACTAATCATACAAAAACGGTTTTTTTGGTGGCAGCTGGATCTCAGTTAATGGCTTAGTTCATGTCGGCATTTCTCCGTCCTCCCGTCAAGTAGACGCTGAACGCCGTTGTTGCACAGCATACGAGACATCGCCGTTAGGTACAGTGGTATCACCTAGCTCGGCCACCAGCATTTGAGGTGAGATCATCGATAAGTAGCCTTATCTACTACCACTCCTCAATATCATCTCTCATTTGTGCGCTTCTTTACGACCGGCTGTGGGGCTCTTTGTACCATCTTGTGGCCCCGAGATCGCATGAGTCGGCAGTTTCTTGTGCGCAATACTGTTCGTCATATCCGCAATATCTTTCAAAGCCGCACATCATGGCGCCAAGATGCGGGCCGTCCAAGACGACATGCATCAGGGCTAAGACGCAATTCCTTCCCGTCCCAGGGACCCGGGCCTGGAAGCGAGGTGCCATCGACTCAGACAGAGGCACTTTGGCGAATCTCTATTACGTGGTAAAATATTCAATATGATTACTACTGCATGCTCTCCATCAGCAGTGTCAACCCGCCGCATGCAAAGCAACGCATGACAGAGCCGGAGGCGCATCTGGCTGCATCCGCTCCCGCTCCCGTTTCCGTTTACAGCCGGTAACTCGCATCAGCCATTAGCCACGACGACCGCCATCCGCAAGAACCACATGTTCCCCTCCTCCATCATACCTAAAGCCCCGAAGCCCCTCCCCCTCCATACCCGCCTCCGGCATCGGCTCCCGCCCCGAAGTGTGGGGTCCCCAGGCGCGACTAGTCAACGGTGCCCCCGCCGAAGCGACTGGAAGCTCTGTTGGCACTCTCAGAGTCGTGGGCTCGGAGCCATCAAAGCGGGCAAAGCGGGTCCGACGGTGGGCGTCACGGCCGCCCACCCATCAGGGTTCGCAGCTCATCCTGACAAACAATGATGCAATGGGCCCCGAAACCCCTCACTTGCTTAAAAGGCCACCTACTTGTTCCTCCTCTCCGTTTCGTGATCTCTGTGATCTCTCACGATACTCTTCATCCCATCTCACAACCTCTTCTTCAAACTCAAGTCATCATGTCTTTCGGTAACAAGGCTAAGCTTAACTCCGGCGCCGAGATCCCGTACGTTTGCTTGTTTACAGTGATCTGAACTCTTTTGGTTCAGGCCCCTGCCGATCACTGTACCCCGCTTCACGTTTTGAGCTTCACTGACTTTTGACCCCTCATTTCAGTACTCTGGGATACGGCACCTGGCAGTCCAAGCCCGGTGAAGTCTCTGTCGGTGTCTACGAGGCCCTCAAGGCCGGCTACCGTCACCTTGTAAGCATTGGCAAACGTTGAAAGAGATGTAAGGGGCAGGAGCTGACAGTTACGGCAGGACTTGGCCAAGATCTACCAGAACCAGCCCGAGGTTGGTGAGGGTCTGAAGAAGGCTCTTGCTGACATCCCCGGCCTCAAGCGTGAGGACATCTTCATCACCTCTAAGCTGTGGAACAAGTGAGTTACCTTGGTACGTGACACAAGACATGTTTACTGACAGCAACACAGCAACCACCGCCCCGAGAACGTTGAGGCTGCTCTTGACGAGACCCTCCAGGAGCTCGGCCTCGACTACCTTGACGTGAGTATACCCAATCCTTCCATCTACTGGAACACTCACTCACTGACTCTTCTAGCTCTACCTCATCCACTGGCCCGTTGCCTTCAAGAAGAACGGCGGCGAGCTCTTCCCCAAGGCCGCCGGCAACGACTCCGAGGTCGACCTCGACCAGGGCGTCTCCCTCGTCGACACCTGGAAGGCCCTGATCGCCCTGCCCAAGTCCAAGGTCAAGGCCATCGGTGTCTCCAACTTCACCATCGACGACCTCCAGACCATCATCGACGCCACCGGCGTCGTCCCCGCCGTCAACCAGGTCGAGCGCCACCCCCTCCTCCAGCAGAACGACACCCTTGTCAAGTACGCCAAGGAGAAGGGCATCCACATCACCGCCTACTCCGCCTTCGGCAACAACGGCTTCGGCCTGCCCCTGCTCATCGAGCACGACGTCGTCAAGAAGATCGCCGAGAAGATCAACGCCACCCCTGCCCAGGTCGTCCTCGCCTGGTCCCAAGTTGGCGGCCACTCCGTCATCCCCAAGTCCGTCACCCCTAGCCGCATTCACTCCAACTTCCAGGAGGTCAAGATCTCCGACGAGGACGTCGCCGCCATCAACGAGATCGGCAAGGAGCCCCGCCGCTACAACATTCCCTTCACCTACAAGCCCCGCTGGAACATCAACATCTGGGACGAGAAGGAGGAGAAGGAGGCTGCCAACCGCGTCGTTCGCAAGCTTTAAATATGTGATACCATGTCGGACATTAGAGAGGGCTTAGACGGCCTTGGATAGACGACTCGATGAACAATGAAAAAAAAGAGAACATAGAAAGAGATCCTGTTTTATACATTCGCGTGATTTATTAGGCAGAGCTCACTGTCTGGCTTCAATTCCCTCGCAATGAAGAAGACCTGTCAGTGAGAATCTATTGTCTCGCTCACCATCTCCTGAGATCGCTGCTACCCGTCCCGTAAAGCCAGTCAGCTTACATAGGTTATTTCACGACTAAACAATCTGCATTGCCGTGTCCTAAGCAGTACGGGCCATGGTCGTTCTCACATCTGGAACCGATGCCGTGCTGTTTTGAGCTAACTCGAAGGCAGTCCTGGGCAGTCTTGGGATAATGGGAGAAGTACGAAGCTCGTCTAAAGAACAAGACCAAGCGTTAACTTGGTTTCTTCATGATACAACCTACCACGCATCGAGAAGTGTAACCCACCTCCCCACTTGCTTCGATCACCATACCCCATGACTCACCAGAACATTTACCACTTGGGCTGAACCTGGCCAATTTCGTTCTTGATATTTTTCCAGCATCTAGTTCCCAGATGAGAGGGATATCAAATGAATAGAGGCTCAACAGTACTGATGCTCAACAGTACTGATGCTCAACTGTTTGCTGACTATCTGAGGTATTGTTCTCTACGAGAACACAGTGTGGGATAGCCACATCTCAAAATGGGCAGTCTATAATTTCGCCTTGAAACTTTGCACTATTCTCAGGAATTGTAAATGGTGTATTGAAACGCCTATCAAAGCCCACATTGACGAAGAATAGCTGGCCTCGCGTTGCTATGTTTCGTAAAGTTGGGGTTCGTCCACCTGTAAACATCTAGAGTGCATGTCGATTACCAAGATTCCGATACCTATGAATGCCATTATCTGATGATTCATTGCTTGTGCTCCACAGGTCTCAAGCCCAAGCAATGTACACGTTGATGAAAACACCCTCCTCAAAGACCAGAAGCACACAAAGCCTGTCGTGCTTTCCTGCCCATCGACTCGGTGGTGCAACGGTCTGAAGTCTTTTTGCCGGAGACTTTCGAGTTGAATAAGGATAAGGTTCTTCGATAGTAAGGTAATCATCCTAGATGTGGTTCAATAGCACCTTCAAGAAAAAGGCGAGTCTCAGTCAACTCGCAGGATCGATAAATGTGGATCGCAATCGTATGTATGGGTTCTTCACTTTAGGTAACGGCTTCCTCTCAGCATAAATTGCAACAAGCGTCGATATCAACGTAGCCAAACACGTGTAGATAACCCCCGGTTTTCCTCCTGCTTGTTGGACGTCATCTGACGTATTTCGCGCACCGGATACTAGTTTTATTTGGCGAACATGAAATATCCGTACTATGAAAACTGAATGAAAATGAGCCGAGAGCCACATCCCAGAGCGATGGCAGATCCAAAGGTGTCCCAGATAGGTGATCGATACTCTGGAGGTAGCCACAGAAATAGCCTGTGCTGTTTCGCAATCCAACCGTCATCTGCTCTGACTCGGAAAGGGTGGGTCTCAGTGGTTGCGGCTTGCAGAGCTTTAGGGTTTCTAGGTCCTCTGACTGCTCCCGTTGCCAGACTGAAAGATTCGTCATCACCGTGAAGATGTGAACCTGTCTCAGTAAATCGAATGTAACCTTTGGGGGGACTTTCAATCTTCAACTCCCTCTCCTTCTCGCCTGTGAAAGTGTTCCATATTCTGATCTTCCTTCCGTGCGAAGACGCAAGCTTAGCCCCATTGCGTGAAAAGGCCAACATCGATACGTCTTTGTGATCCCGAAAGCGTCTTAGATGTGTTCCTTTCGAGACGTTCCAGATGGAGATTTCTGAATTGCAGTATGCTGCAAGAAGCAGGTCTCTCCCGCGAAACCCCACCGTGAACAGTGAGTGAGCTTCGAGTCCCGGAAAAGGCTTGAACACTCGTACACTTTGGCCAGTTTTGGCGTTGCAGAGATGGACAGTTGCTCCGTCAGCTATAGCAATACAATTTCCATCGGACGAGAACATCAATGAACTGACTTGCTTGAAAGAGTAATCAAGGAAGCGGGGTAATGGCTGTGTCCACTTATTCACCGATGCTATCCGTTATTAGCTTTGCCGAAAGATGACGGATGATGGCTTCACTTACGAAAAAGCTTTTGTAGGGCGTTTGAACTGAAAAGCCCGGTCTGCCTTCCAAGCTTGCCCGTTGTTTCACTCGTATCGGATGTTGATGTCGACTGGTTCACATATTGACACCAATTATCACGATCGAGCTCCCACAACTTGGCAGTTCTATCACCAGCTGCAGAGACGAGCATTCCACCATCCCCTCTTAAGGAAAGCGACTGAAATGAGCCGGCATAGCTTCTGATGATTCGAACATTTTGGCCTGTGGATACGTTCCAAAACCACACCTCACTAGCAGCCCGATTCGATAGAAGCTGAGTGCTGTCGGCCGAGAAGACTATCGAGGAAACCTTTCCGCTTTTGATCGAGACACGGCACGTTTCTGTCTTGAGATCCCATATCTTGATCGTGTCATCTCTAGAAGCGGAGGCAAGGCTTCTATCGTCGCCGGAAAAAGCCAGTGCTTTCATCCTTCCCGAGTGCCCAGATAGTGCCTTCTCACGGGCAAGGCTCTTCGTATTCCAAAGACGTATCTCGCCCCTCGTCGATGCTGCAGCAAGAAACTCTCCGTCATGAGATAGCGTGCGAATATGACTATCCACGTCTGAGATATCTTTGCGATAAGTTTCTCTCTTCAAATCCCAAACCTTTACAGATTTGCCCAAGGAGCCTGAGATGAACGAGGTCCCCCTGTTGGCCACACAGATGACAGCGACCGCTGTAGTATGACCTGTGCGTTTGCCTTTGGATTTTCCTGTCAATACATCCCATAGCCTTATCTTGCCGTCTTGTGACCCTGAAATGACTGTGGTCCCATCTGCCGTGAACGCCACAGAGCACACTTTGCTCGAATGACCTTCAATTCTTCGAATCTTTTCTCCTGTGCCGCTATCCCAGAGCTGGATCATCTTCGAATCATACGAAGGGGCAACCATTGTTCCATCGTGGGAGAACGTAACTGGCGAAACAATCGTGCCGTTGATTTCGAGAGATTGCAGACATTCACACCAATCACCTTGACGTGCTGTCAGGATCTCAGCCCCACGCAGCTCCTTGTCTCGAAACAAGTTGCCTATAATGCTTCGCTTCGGACTGAACAACAAAGCGGAATGATACAGTTGGAGAGGGTTATTCTCAATTCCCGATCGAAAGTAAAGCATAACTCGATACGCATCATACACAAGACTGAAAACGTCATGTGGGTCTGCCGGGTCAGACTTGTTCGTTGGCTTGAAGAATTAGCTGAGTGAAGTTGATCAAGGTAGAAAACTCACCCGAAATGCTTTCAAAATCTTGACCAGGCCTTGTATACCTTTGGATATGCCTCGAAGATAACACAAAGCCTCGATCCAATGCAGAACGTGTTTCTTCAGAAAGTTGCCAACAATATGCTGTTGCAGATTGTCCATGACGCCGGCTTCGATGAAATGCTCCGTCCAGAAGAGGCAGGCGTATCGGGCAGTTGCCAGCGGGTCCTTCGTAGAGCTGTCAGCTCTGGATATGGCGGCACCGGAATGTTCAAGACCGTACATATCCCGTCGTAGTGCGTCTGACATGATTTTCACAAGGGCCGACAATACTGATCCGTGCTCATAACAGGCGGACCAAAGCATAGCTTTCTGGGCTCTTTCTTTCCAAAAGTCCTGGGCTGATTGGTGAACGAAAGAAATGACACGGTTCTCTTGAACAAGAAGGCCGCAGCAATCATCAACGGCTTCTTCCAGAGAGTTCTCATCTTTCTCAAGAAGAATTACCATTGCTTCCAAACTGAACCGCTCCCTGAGGATACAAATCGTAGCCAGTAGCTTGGCGCACAAACTCTCGCCTGATAGCTGAATGACTCGAGAACACATCCGGTCGTAGATAGAGTCCAACCCCGAATGGAACTCCTTCAATGATGCTATCGTGTGTCTGAATGGAACTGAGTTCTTGAGCTGTTGACATACTAGAGATACCCAAAGAAATGTGTTGTTCGCGTTGGCATTCAAGTAAGTAAAGATCTCGGCGTGTTTCGTGTCGTCGTATCCCTTCGAAGCTGCCAATTCGCTGACCTTTCGATCTATGAAGCTGCGCACTGCGCCAGAGACAGCTGGTTCGTTGTTCTCCAACGAGATTGTAATCTTGTCGCAAGCTGTCGCAAGACTATCTTTGATGTGTAGACAGCTGCGGCTAGAAACAATAGCTTTGCAAGTCGCAGAAATATCAATCAGAAGATCTAGAAGCTTGCCCAGCTCTTCCACACACTCATCGAGCGCATCAATGACAATTACTGCCTTGGACATTGCTCCGCTGGATATTATGTCCTTGATCATTCCCGTTAGTACATCCCAGCTGTTGGTGTCCTCAAAGACAACCTTTCCTCTTCTTTCATACTTTTCCTGAATCTGACTTATGCAAGAAGGGTTTCTAGATAAGAATGAGTACAGAAGCCCTCGGAGCACAGCATTTGCCGTGTTCAGTCGAGTATCGCCAGCCTCACAGAAGAAGTACACAGGTTCGTAATTCTGCTTCTCGAGCTCTTCGATGACGTCACATATGAGCATGGTTTTACCCTTGCCAGGGCTGCCTGTTATCCAGAGCAGTCTTTTCTCAGGCTTCCGATGCCATCTGTTATATTCTTCGTGGTCGAAAAACCAGTTATTCAGACCCGGAATCAGACCGCCCTTTGTTCTCACGATACGTTTCTTATCGTCGCCGGGATCGGTGGTTGACAAGTCGCAGAGAAGGCTGTCGCGTTGTTCGGAGGCTGTATAATAGGATCAATAAGCGGAAAACAATCCTTGCCTTTGGTGAACTTACACATGTTCATGACCCCAACCACGAATTGTTTGCCCGATCCGCAATTGTTGTTTTGATTTCCAGAGCCGACGTTGATGTGCACTCCTCGATTTGGAGCCATCTCCTCATCGAAATTGCCAGGCGACATGATCGCTTGTCATCGCCGCCGTACGTTGATGCCAAAGGATCGCGCAGAAGAGTAAAGTTTCGCCAAAAACCAAGATGAGGGGCTGTGGGAACGAGGCAAGGTAATGGCACGTCCATATCCTTCATTATGAGGTCTTATGTTGTCAGCGAGCATTGAGAGGGGAAACCATGGGGGCGAATCCGACACACCCGGCGACTATTATCGCCCATTGTTGAGCGGTTCGCCCTGTTGCGCGTAGATGGTGGATGGCAAAAAGATGAT
Organism: Colletotrichum chrysophilum; assembly: GCF_026319265.1. Taxonomy (NCBI): domain Eukaryota; kingdom Fungi; phylum Ascomycota; class Sordariomycetes; order Glomerellales; family Glomerellaceae; genus Colletotrichum; species Colletotrichum chrysophilum. Next base: position 34,091 of record NW_026517356.1, on the reverse strand, counting down.
GCATGTAATCAATGAAACGCTTCGGGAATGTTGCCCCGAGTTTCTGGCCACTCTCAGTGGCCATATCCATCAGATCTTCAATTTGTTCTAGCACTTTTTCCACTTGAAGTCGGTAAGAATCGGGCTGCGCCACGCTACCGCCTGCTCCAACTTGGCACTGACAAGGCAAACAGATGCCTGAAGAAATCCGACAGCAGCCCAGTGTTCAGCTGTGGTGAGGCATTTTATGCAGCAACCGGCGCCCTCAATTTCTTCTCCTCGTAGCTCAGAGATTAGAATGATGCATCTGCAGGACTGCGAGAATAAACAGGTATGCTTTCTCACCCCTATCTACCTTCCGCTACTCCACCGCCACCACGATTATGGGTGACCTAGCTCAGCCCCAATGCCGAGAAGACTTCAAAATCGCTTTGGTGTGCGCATTGTCTCTCGAATATGACGCGGCTACTTTAGCATTCGACGAACTTTGGGATGAGAATGGCGATAGATTTGGGAGGGCGCAAAATGACCCCAACAACTACACGACTGGACGAATAGGCCGCCACAACGTTGTGCTCGCATTGCTCCCAAACATGGGCAAAACAAGCTCTTCAGGTGCAGCAGCAGCTCTTCGTTCGAGCTACACTGGCCTGAAGCTTGCTATTCTCGCCGGTGTCTGTGGAGGCGTGCCTGGATCAGGCGATGAGGTCGATGAGATGATACTCGGAGACGTCGTCATCAGCAAGAGCGTCATTCAGTTTGACCTGGGCCGCCAATACCCCGATAAATTCTCTCGCAAGGATACGATTCACGACAATTTGGGCCGATCGAATCTCGACATTCGCTCTTTGCTCGCTGTATATGAGTCTGACTTTGGACGTGGCCGACTTGAGCGTGGGTGCGCAGACGTTCTAGAGAAGATCCAACGAAAGGCGGTTAAAGAACGTCGCCGAACCCGCTACGGACGTCCACCACCATCTGAAGACACTCTGTTCAAGTCGGCATATCTTCACCTTCATCAGAATTGGGAGCAAACGGGTGTGGGTGCAGCAACAGCGGTGGTTGTGACGCGGCTGCTCGCACATCTTGCCGGGAGCTTGGGTGCGATCAGGGGCATCTTGTGCCTAGGGATCGTCTTGCCGACAGTGAGACCCAGTCTCCGCAAATCTTCATTGGGAATGTGGCATCTGGTGACACGGTCATGAAATCTGGCGACCGCCGCGATAAACTAGCTCAAGAGCATGGCATCATCGCTTTTGAGATGGAGGGTGCTGGAATGTGGGATCAGATCCCATGCATTATCGTGAAAGGTGTCTGTGACTACGCGGATAGCCATAAGAACAAGAAATGGCAACCGTATGCTGCAATTGCTGCAGCTTCTGTGACAAAGGCTTTGCTGGAGCGTTATATCCAGGAAGATAAGCCGCGGGATTTGGATTCTTCGTCTTCAAGTGGGGGAGTCGCCCGGCAGTTCAACAACACTGGCAACGGAACCCAGAAGAACAATTCCGGAGCAGGGAAGCAATACGTTGCGGAGACAATGACGTTTCACTGATAAAAATGTAGAAATCGGGGAAGAAGCAAATACTTAAGGCGCGGTAGCTAGCAATTTCATGGTGTTCAATGATGACGTCTGCTAAGACTTGGCCGTAGGTACTTGGACAAAGCAAAAAACTTGAAAGACGAGATCGCCTTGACTTTAATTACCAGCTTCTGTCTCGAGTGAGGGTTTCGTGTCATTGAGTTGGAATAATACAGACATCCAGAGAAAGCCAACAATTGGATGATGAGTACGGCGATTAACTGTCAAAGAAGAAGTCCAGCCGCTTGTTGCCCTCATCTGTGGTACGGTTTAGGTATGCTGCTTGTTCCTGGTCAGACATAGCGTTCCATCGATCCCGCTTAGATTTGTTCCGAAGAGTATAATACACCTTGGCAAAAGCGTAAGCAAAGATTGTAGCGACGGTGATGGCGATGAGGTTCTTGTTTCCACGGTGATAGTGAGGCTTGTCATCTTCGCGATAGATGTTGGAAGACGCGATACCAGACAATTGGATCGTTATGTTGTACAACGCGGCGCTGATTGCTCTAGTTCGTACAGAGTTCGAAAGTCGAGAGCACCAGCCGACGTGAGCCGCATGCGTTGATGGCTGACCGAGAATCATGAATGTGACAGCATATTGTGCCCATGGGGACAGGCTTTCGATGGAGGTATACTCGACAATGAGAAGAGGCAGCACCCAGACCTGTGACAGAAGGCCGATGATGGCGATTTGATGGAACCTCTCGGTGAGAAATGTGACCCACAGCATGTTAACTGCTGCAAATACCGTGACCGGGATGGCGAGGAGCGTGACGTTGAAAGTGCTGAAACCCAAGGCCTTCAGAGACAATGTGAGGTATGTCTTCGGCGGCGCTGTTGGAATTTCGAAAAGAATTCCAATGAGATAGATGGGCCATAGGTCGTAGTCTTTCAGACTTTTCCAGAGCATGCCGAGGGTTAGAGATTCGCGGTTGTGCATGTCGCTCTTCGACGGATCGTCCCGAAGAACGCGATTCACAATGATCTTCTCCTCGCGCTCCGTGAAGTAGCCTTTGGGGTTCCACCATGTCTTCGTCTGCGTTGGACCTGGGACGAGAAACAGGAAGCTGAGAGCGCCGATAACGAAACTGACTAAGGCCTCGATCAGGAAGAGCCATCTCCAGCCTTCCTTGCCGGCCACTCCGCGCATATGCAGAATGCCATACGCCATAAATGATGCGATAACGCCTGAGATAGAGTCGACGAACCAAAACAGGGCGAGACGGATTGGCATCTCGGTCTTCTTATAGAAATAAGACAAGTACAGAATGCTGTCCGGAATGAAGCCACCCATGAAGAGCCCGATCTTGAAGTTCACGCTTTGATTAGCTCAGAAACGCTTGCATCCTGTTGTATTACAAAACTTACAAGAAACCGACAGGCAAAAAAGCCGGCCCTGTTGTGCATAAAGAACTGTCCACCCGAAGCGAAACTCCACAGGATGATTTGGACAGGGATCCATCGATCAGGACCAAGACGCTTCCCAATCATCTGTGATGGAATTTCAGCTATGAGAAAGCCGATGCGATACATGTTCTGAGCATTGTTATAATCATTTGTGTTGATGTTGAGATCTTTGAGAAGGTTGTCGGCTGCGGCGTTGCCCAGGTTGCCTCTGTCAATGTTCAAACCGAAGAACATGACGAGAATCCAGGCGAAGATCCTAAGGTCGGTCTTGCGACGCACACGCTGCTCTTCGCGGTAGGTCCATCGTTCCTGAGGATCGAAGCGATGAACATTTTCGTACTCAGCTGGAGGTTGATAAAAAGGCGCTAAGTTGGGATCATCGAAAACACTACGTTCTGTCGCAATGGAGTCGAGGTCTCTGGGGGTGTTACGGCGGGTGAGTGCTTCCCAGAAAACAACTGATTTGGTGGTGTCCTGTGGCTCAGCGAGATCACTAATGTCTTCCTTCGGAGCGTCGACGTCGAATGAAGGCGTTTTGGCGTCGATGTCGTGGCTGCGAGGGGTCCTTGTTCCATCAGCAACGTCGATGGCGGAGGGCGCATTTGCACTCATGTTTGGTACTTCGGGGAGCGCGCGTTGAAAGCAAAAGATGATGAGCGATCACTTGAAGGATACAGCCATGGTCGGAATAGGCCTTTGCATTCGACTAAACCATTGGTTGTGAAGTCATCTATATATGAAGCATTGGCCTCTAATAATTGGAATCGGTCGACAAAACACCGAGTCAAACGCGCACATCATCGCCATTGAGTTCGACGTGCAGCTGTCTTCCACCCGTTGCTTGTTTCCAGAGACACCTCCTGTCAAAGTCTTCAATGACCCCGGAAAAGGTTGAAAGCCAAGATAAGCTTTTGGTTGGTTCTCGGCGTTCGTCAGCCGAGAGGCCATCACGACATTATGGAGACAGATGAGGAGCGAGGGGTCTACCTCTCACAGAACGACGGACAATTCCCCATGTGGGATGGTGCTTGACAAGAACGGGATACCACCCTCATTTCGCCTTGGCGTGTGACATGGAGGGGATGTGGGATCCAAATACGTCCTGTCACTTCCTTCTTCAAAGCTGGGCGCGATTCTCCATCAATGGTCCGACATCCCCGAAATCTTCGTGATGAGCGTAATCGTAGGCCTGGCACATGGGCGAACCGACGCACAATATCAGGCACAATTGGCGCAGTCGTCGCCCGGTAAATACTCTCATCGCAAATATCGTGAGGCGTTTCTTCCTTGTCTAAGCTCTTTATCCTAGTTTCAAAGCGTGCAATCGCGTCGCATTTCTACGATCTGACACCAGACACCCCGAAAGGCAAGTTATCATACAATTTGATACCTTTCTTATTTGTCTCAGGACTTTCAATGTCAAGATCCCACTTATCGGGAACTGAGAGCCCGGCATCAATATGATGCTTGTTCAGAAGGATCGAGATCCCGTCGCGGTACAGCCAAGGGTCGTTCGTTCTTCTCTGCCAATCTTCCAGCCTGGTCCTCAGCTCATCGAGTACATGCTGATGATCAGTATCCTTGGCTAGATTCTTCACCTCATTAGGATCCACTGTGAGATCGTACAATTCCTCCGCAGGACGGAAGAAGTAGTCTTTCAGCAGTCTTTGCCCAACCTTCTTCGGACTCTCTTCGGCATTGCGGATGTCTTCCCATGTGAGTGAGCCGTAGATATCATTGGCAAAAGGAAAGTCAAGTCTCCATGCAATATTGCGATGATACTTGTATCGTCTCGTTCGGATGTACCTCGTGGGCCAGTAATTCGTCGACTCATGAAAGGTGTGGGAGCCAAATACGTGATCCCATTCAGGAAGCTCCTGACCTTCACTGATTATGTCGAGGAACGACCGACCCGCGAGTCCCGCCTTGGGTACTTCCGAGTTTTGATCCAGAACCCAATCCAAGATGGTGGGTAAAACATCGATGTAAGACACCAGGTTGCGATTTACAGCCGGTGAAGATCTAGGCTGCTTGATGATGAGAGGGAGGCAGACCCCTGCATCGTAAAGAGTCGTCTTGGAGTTCAAGAAAGGAGGGCCATTGTCGCTGATGAAAATGACTAGAGTGTCATCGGCGAAGCCAGATGCTTCAAGCTCATGAAGGATCATGCCGATGCCCTGATCCAGACGGCTAATGGCCTCAGCATAGCCTGCAAGCTCATGTCGAACACCGGGTGTCTCTGAGAGGAAGCCTGGGACAACCATGTCGCTGGCATGATACTTCACGCTGTTTATCCGCTCGTCGACCGGCTCATCATTGCCAAAGCCGCCGCGGGTGCGATCGCGATGGGGGTCGTGATACCCAACGGTCAGTACAAACGGCCGCCCATCCTCTTTGGAGACCTTGAAGAACTCGGCCGCGCGTTGAGAAGACCACCACACATCCCTGGTCAGGCTCTCGGCCCTCCATTCCCAGGGATAAACATTGTCTGGGCCGACGTGGATCTTCCCGATAATCCCGGTACGAACGCCAGCCTTGGATAACAAGGCCGGTCCAGACTCAATGTGATCGAATGTCATGAAATGGTGTTTGCCGCTGTTGAGTCCGTACTGGCCATTCTGGTGGGTGTGGAGGCCTGTGTAGAGGGTCGATCTTGAGCCGGAGCAAGAAGCAGTGCTTGCAAAAGCTTTGTCGAACCGTGTACCTTCAGCAGCAAGCTTGTCGATGTTTGGAGTTTTGATGTAGGGGTTTCCGTAGCAGCCAAGCTGCTTTCCCAAGTCGTCTGCCACGAGCAGGAGCACGTTTCTCGGGGCCATCACTGAATGTGTTATTCCTGCTGTAGTTGTGGGAGGTGTGATCGCAGTTTCGTAACATTCAGTGCGATTCGCCTTTTGTAGAGAAGCTGAATCAAGGGCTCCATAGAATTCATTGCGCGGCAGACACAATCATTGCGCCATTGCTAGCTGGGACAGTATTCTTGACTCTGATTGATGCAATATCATTTTCCGTGTGCAAGATGCCGAACTTCCGGTGTTCTCGCATCGCAAATCCTCCTTATACCTCTTCTGGCAAATGCTTACATCTAGTGTTCGAAGTCACCTTTCCCATGGCCAAGCTCGGTAGTCGGAACCGTGGAGCTTCTGCATGCTATTTCGCCCTGGCGGAAGTTATCCACATATGCCAGTGGATATAGACATGTCGAGAAACTAGTGCATCACATCATCTCAAAGGTGCAAAAGAGCCAGTGACATGGAACGTGCTTGCCGGGGTATGAGCAGGCACTAGATATCTTCTTGTGATCCATCGCGTCGGATCTGACCATCACGCAATTATAGCTCGCCGGAATACTCGAGTTCAACCTTGCATTTGCTTTTCAACTCATCAATTATCATAATGGCGCATGTCTGCGGTCACCTTAGCTCACGGTGAGTCGAAAAAGTAGGAGAGGTTGATTTGAGTGTTAGCACCGCTCAAGTATCTTGCAAATATTTCGCCCGTCTTACTCAAAGAGCATAGCCGACAGCCAAATCCACTTCAGGCAGCCGTTTCTGAATACTTGCTGACCGAAAAATCCTACGGAAGCACGGCATGCGGCAATGCTATCCGATATGGGTCGTTGATTTCGGGTTCCTCAATGTCGTGATCAGTGTGACGGCATTCTGGCCTCACTGTGCAAGAGAAATGTGTTTAAAGCTTGGTATATCTTGCTTCAACTGTGGTTTTATCCTCGACGAGGCGCCAATCTTTTGCTGCTAACTTGTATCCCACGATGAAGTCTGCCCTTCTTGCCGCGGTTCTCTCTCTTTCAGGAGTCGCTGCTCAGCTCACAGGCCCCGTGGGTCCTACAACAGCCCTGAGTAAGAAAACAACAGAATGCAACATCCTGAATTACGGAGGTATCAGCGACAACTCCACAGATGTGGCAGATGCAATTGAGAATGCCTACAAGAGCTGCGTTCTCGTTCACGCTGGCAGCCGTCTCATTGTCCCAGAGGGCAACTATCTTATCAAGCGAACAGCTATCCTGTCCAATGGTACCAATTGGGCTTTCCAGCTCGACGGATTGATCACACTCGCTTATGGTGGCAATTGGACTGTCGATCATGAGTTGATCCTACAGGGGTTCGCAGGGGTTGAGCAGCTGAACGCGACAATCAACGGCGAAGGTGACGGCCTTTTCTTGCAGAATGGAATCACAATTATAAACGGTACATCTATTAGTCACATTGCATCGAAGTAAGACTGACTTCGGAAACAGCCGTCGACTTTGAGTTTTACTCACAAAACGGAAAAGGTGCAATTCAGGGTCAAGGGTACCTATACAGGAACTCGGGGAAGTACGCCATTTACCAATTTACCCGATGCATGAGTTCGAAGCTGACAGCGCTCTTCCAGCACGTTCCGTCCTCGACTCGTCCGCTTGATTTCCCCTATTAACACATCAGTCCATGATCTTATCCTCGTGGACAGTCCCAAATTTCACATTGTCTTCGACTTTGCTGTCAACCTTGAAGCCTATCACTTGACAATTCGAGGAGCGAACCTTGGTTCCTACGACGGGGTTGATGTTGTGGGAACAAACTACTGGATCCACGATATTGAGGTCTGTCCACTCGATCATGATTAAAGTTCCTTGATCTCACTCATCTTTTCAGGGTACCAACAGAGACGAATGTGTGTCGGTCAAAAGCCCTTCGAATCATGCCCTTGTCGAAAAATCTTGTATGCAATCAAGCCGGATCTGGAATCTCGATCGGTAGTCTGAATGTGTCGGCATCTATCGCCAATATTGTAAGCGCTTTACTGTCTGCGTGCTTCTTGTAGCTAACAGGCTGTAGCATGCTCGCAACATAAGCATCATCCAAGGCAACAACATTGCTTTCATCAAGACTTATCCTGGAGGGTCGGGTTATGTTACGAACATTACCTTTGAGAACTTCCGTTCCAAGGCATCCTTGTACGGACTCGACATCAATCAGTACTGGCAAAACACTTTTGAGCCGGACACTGGAGCGGTTGCGCTTAGCAACTTGATTTTCAAGAACTTTTCTGGTGAGTCTCCCGCATGAATCAACTACTCCGGTAGGTCTAACAACACCGCTCTCAGGATCCGTTGCTGATGGCGCCAAACGCCCTCCCTTGTACTTGATCGCCAACGACTTAACGTACGCCACAAACGTAACTGTCGAAGGGTTCAGCCTCTGGACGGAGTCTGGCACATATGTTGTGAACAAGATCAGCAACATCTTTGGCAACAGCGACAACTCGTACGGGGTAGGAGACGGCATAAAGTCACTCACGTCAAAACAGTTTCCAACGGCGTACACCAGCACCTACACAATCTCGACGACGCCCACTGGTTGGGCAATTCCTCCGTCGCCAACGTGGGCAGCGGCAAGCACGGGATATGGGAGTAAGTGAAGCTTTTCATCCATCTCGTGCGTGATATGCCTGCTGATATCCTTCACCTTGTAGCTGATGTACCGATCCCCGTGTACACCCCGGCTCCTCTTTGGAAGCCCGAAGGAGATTATGACAAGCATTATTGGGGATGATTCTAAGGTCTGGAGCATGTGTATTGATCGGCGCCTCTGGGGGTAATTCAGTTTGCAGTTGTCAAGGGTACAAAAACAATTGTACTGAAGTGGCGATTTACTCCGCATACATGTGTTTCCTCATTCGCATAATCTTCGCCGTATTTGTGTCTCGTCATAGATAGGTGGCCATTGTTCTTTATCGCGATCCACGAGTCAAACACAATGTTAACCCCGGAACTCCAGATTCCAGTAGATTGGTCTGAACAGCGATCTATCGTTTTGGCAGGGATAGCCCCTGAAAAGAAAGACATCATCCCAAAGGGCTTCGCGCAATTGAACTGAGAGACTGGTCATTGATCGAATCGCATCAAATCCTCGGAATATAAACATGCGATGCAAGTCCTGTCGTCAGTATTGTTTGTGAAGCTTTGAAGCTTCAAAAATCAGCCAATTTTCATGATATTTGAGCTTGATAGACGGTCGCCTCCCTGACTCGCGAGGGTAGCCACTCTCAAATCTGTCTTTTGTTCCTGCCTCTCTTATCTTGGTGTCAATTTTAGCGAGCTCAGGGTCCCCTGGCACTGATATGGCCGAACGAAGAACACAAAAGCTTGTCTCCGGGCTCATCCGAACACCTCGACATCTATGACATGCTTTCAGGCGAACATTTCTCTCTTTGACAACCAAACTCTGGGCTACACCTCGCAGAAAAACTCAAACTTCAGCATGAAGGTGGCTACCAGGACCAAACCCTGCGTCCTTTACGCCGTACCTCCTAGGGAGGGCCACATGCGGCCGGCACTTCAAATCGTCAAACACCTAATCACTAATGGATTCGACGTGACGATTTTGGGAACTCAGAGATGGAAGTCGGCTATCGAAGCAACAGGCGGACACTTCAGTCCTATCATCGGACTCTGGGGCACGTTGGACGATCCAGATCGTTGGCCAAAGATTGCGCACGCATCAGACTCTGCGGCCCGTCTTGCCGCATCACTTGATGGAGGTTTTGTTTCACTACTGCCCAGTGGCCTTGAGTCAGTTCGATTCGCGCTTGCCGGTATGCGCAGACGTCAACCGGATTGCGAAATCATTGTTCTTTCGGACACCTGCTTTTCTGGCACATTGGGCCTGAAGTTGGGGACTGACTTACCGGAAGGCTTCAACAACGGCGAAAAGATCAAGACAATAGGAGTCGGCGTGGTGCCGACATTTTGGTCGAGTGCTGAACGACCGCCGTGGGGGACTGGGCTGCCATTCGACGACAGTGAAGCAGGAAAGAAACGAAATACCGACATTTTGAGAAAGACATGGAACGCCGATGCGGAGGAGCGAGCACAATGGGTGCTGGGAATCATGGGCTGCTCTAAGCCCATTGAATCTCTCTACGACAACATCTCAACAACCGTCGAACACCCTTTTTGGGATGCGTCAACTATTTGTCACGACGTCACACTACAGATGTGTTCACCTAGTCTTGAATTTCAATCGACCGACTGGCCGAATCGAATCAAGTTCGCAGGAACTCTGCCAATCAAGCCACTGCCAGCAACGCTCTCATACCCAGCTTGGTTTGACGACATCATTTCGAATAGTGCTTCCTTGCATGGATTGAAGTCAGACAGAAAACGGATTGTGTTCGTGGCCCAAGGAACCGAGGTTCTGGACCATGGAGAACTTATTCTTCCCACGATAAAGGCTCTCTCTGAAAGCGATGACGTATTGGTTGTTGCTTGTCTTTGTGTTGCCGGAGCTAAGCTCGACACCAGCAGCTTGTCGAATCAAGTATTACCTCGCAATTCTCGGGTAGTCGACTATTTTCCCTATGATGCAATCTTAGCGCACGCGGACGTCTTTGTTTCGAACAGCGGGTATGGAGGTTTTCAACATGCGGTTTCCAACGGCGTTCCGATGGTGCAAGCTGGCAATACGTTTGACAAACCCGACATTGGCAGGAGGATTGAGTGGTCTGGACTGGGAGTATTCCTGGAAGATTCTCCTGTTACAGTCGAAGCTGTTGGCAAGGCCCTGACAGAAGTCCTGGTCACTGACAGGTACAAAACGAGAGCGGAAGAGTTGAGGATAGAGGCTGTAACATTCGATCCCCTAAAAAAGGTCGAAGACGAGATAATGGATTTGGTTGAAGAACTCAAGTGAAGAACGCAGGAGAAGAGACTCAAAGCCCACATCTATCTAGAGCGTTCTTTCACTAATTAATGCCGACACACTTAGTTGCCGAGAGGCAATTGCCTTAAATTCCAATCAATCCGTTTAAGCCATCAGAACGATTATTATTACCGCACACGAGAAGGCCAAACTTCTTCTTGATCACGATCTTGCCTAAGCTCTAGGGATTCAGATCAAGAAGTTGCCCTGCTGGTAATTATCGTACGATATTTGACCGTCACCCTCACATACTCTGGTGGACCCGACTGAGACGGACTAAGAAACCATGCGACCGAACTTGTCAAAATGCACTGTTTCCCATATCATACGGTCCTAAGTGAATGAAATGCTCATCGTACGCGTTGGAGAAGGGGATCTGTCGTAAGGTTGTTGCCGTGACATCCAGGGCGGCCCAGAAGGCCGACAATGCCGTTATTGAGGTAGCCTGGAAATACATCCGGTCGGGGTTTAAGACCGCGGGCGGGGACACCGAGCTCGGGATCCGGTCTAGGGCAATTGACTGTCGGACGGGGAGTGGAGCGGTCAGGGCAGTCCGGTTTCAAGCAAAGACGGCATTGGAATTGGCCAAGGGATCTGTCAGTGATACCGAAACCGAACGACCATCATCGCCATGGCTGTGTTCAAAGGAGTCGCCTGGAACGTGTCAAGAGCAGTGTTGTAGCTTGCTTGACGTGCGTCTCTTGAGCTATGGTTGATCTGCTTACCTGCCTCATTGCTAGACGGGGACGCGGCTGAGGAGATTTTGAAAGAAGCCTTATTTGATTCCCTCTCTTCATCTATGGCAGCTAGGATAAAACCAGTAGTCGGCCTATTTACATTTCTGTGCTTCTTTGCTGTTAGGTGAGCTGTACAAGGAGGGTTGGACCGACTTCTGCCCGGCATTGCCGTGGCCGCTCACTATTTCAGAGCTTAGCAAAGCACTTGACAGCCTATTTTTGGTAACTACAGCTCAGCGGCACTGGCACTGCCAAGCGCTAGTCATTGAAAATGTTGCAGGAGGTACGCTGAAAAAAATAGCTTAAGCTTTCTGACATTATTATTGCTGACTCGCCTGTATTGCAACAACTCCAGCAAGAAGAAAGAGTGGTCCAGCAAGAAGGGATGGCATTCTACGGCAATTCGTTGAGCTACAGTCAATACCGTACTGGGCCTTCATATTTCTAGTTGCGCATTTCGCCGTATTCGAAATTGTGAATTGCCTTCGCTCTCCATCACACTCATTTTTTTTACCCATCAGTCATTACAGTACAATGCATTACACCACAGTCATTACCCTCTCCCTCGTACTGGGAGCAGCTGCTGGGCCCTTCCGCATGCAGCCCCGAGCCAACGACACCAGCGTCAACAACAACACTACGTCGACGACCCCGCCCACCAAAGTTCCGTATGGCACTGTCATTAGCAGCTGTACCGTCGAGAATACCTTTGCCCTCACCTTCGATGATGGCCCGTTCAAGTACACTGATCACGTTCTCGACCTACTTGCCGAGGCTCAAGTCAAAGCTACCTTCTTCGTAACGGGCAGTCTCCTGGGCGATATCAGGAACGATGAAAACCGAGCTAGGATTAAGCGCATGCTCGACGAGGGCCACCAAGTCGGCCATCACACTTGGAGTCACGCCGACCTTGCCACGACTGACGACAAGGGCGTGGTTGAGCAGATGACCAAACTCGAGGATGCCTTCTTTGACATTATGGGGAATTGTCCGACGTATATGCGCCCGCCTTACTTCAGCTGGAGCGCTGCGACCCTGTCCATCATGAAGGATCTCAAGTACCATGTCATCCGTGCTGACATCGACACCAACGACTGGAAATACAACTCATTGGGGAACCTTACAGGCCTGGATCTCTTTGAGAACGGCGTGGAAAATGGCGGTACTCTTACTTTGTGTCATGATGTAAGTCAACCTCGGGAATCCGATAATGCTGAGAAACTGCGTATCTAACAAGCTGTAAGGTTCAACAAAACACCGCTGAGTTTCTGCTTCCTGAGATTCTTCGAGTTATGAAAGAGAAGAACTTGAAGGGGGTTCCTGTTGGCGAATGCCTCGGCGATCCCGAGGCCAACTGGTACAGGACTGATCGCATCCTTCCGGCTACGGCGCTATGAAAGATCTAGCGCGGCCAACTTTGTAGGATCAGTTCGGAAATTTCCCTAGTCAACCAAAAGAGAGCCTTATGATAGACGAATGCACATGGTGTTATTTTTGGTTGTGATGAGCCGTCATGTACCCTTCTATGAGAGGCCCGCGCACCTCCATCAGTGACATTGCTATGCATAGATGATCCCTTCTCTCATTCGACCTTGAGTGGCTTCAAATCCTCCGACTTTTCGTAGACACTCTTGCCTTTTCCATCCAGTACCTCCTGCACATAGTCTTGAAACGAAATGAACCCAATATCTGGATAAAGATCCTTCGTGTTCAAGTAACCCAAATACTTTGCATACTCGGGGGTGTTGTCTCCACGGATAGCCCAAGAATGCCAGTACTGAAAGCGGATCAGTTCGTAGAACTCTGGTGACTCCGGCCCCAGGTTCGAAGCCTCCATCTGAGCGACTCCGGCCTTGATTGCCTCAACCGATATCTGTTGACCGTTTAGTCCCGATGCTGCAATTATCAATTGAAGACAACTTACGTGGTTTCTCTTGACCTTCTCCCCGCTCATCTTCTCCAACAAGTCATACACTTGGTTCTGGGTGATCAACTCGTTGTAGGCAAAGACCATGTGATTCAACGTGCGGGGGTCTGCAATGATCCGAGCCACGTATGTCCCAATGTCACGCACGTCAGTGATAGCTGAAAGCATGTTTCCGTCCCCCCCAATTCCATCAGTTACCAATGTGGTTGCGTAATCGATACGACCGGATGCAAGACGCGGCAGCGTGATTTGGTACCACCAACCGACGTCGATTGCCGTGTATGGCAGGCGCACTTTCTTGACATGATTCAAAACATCCTCTTTCTATCATTCACGTTAGCTCCAGACTGATCTATTATGTTGCCGAGTCAGAGCGTTGAACCCACGATGTCTCTTAGCTTCAGGATGCCCTTGGGAGGGACTATGGTGGCGAAAAAGCAAGGAATAAATCGCCCGACACCAGCCGCTTTCGATGCATTAATCAGAGGAATCTGAGCCATCAGATTGCCAGCATTGATGGCAGAAATCATAACATCTGTGCCTTTGAGGATCTCCGTGAGTGCATCTTCAGGACCCTCAAGATTAGCGGCGACGATGTGGATGCCTTTTTTCTGGAGGTCCAGCACCTCGGGCTTTTGCATTGAAGCAGGACGAGTGAGAGCCGTGATATCCTGACCATGAGTTAGTTGCGTAAATTGTGAAGTTTTCGCAGGAATAACCAACATATTTGGGCTCGGTCGACTTCAGGAGGCCGTCGATGATGGACTGGCCGGTCTCGCCCGTCGCGCCGATGATGCTAACTCTCATGGTGAGCGGTTGTGTGACACTTTGATCTTGGGACTTTGCAGATTGATGCGATGACACCGATTGAGAAATTGGGACATCAGCGTGTATTTATCTTCACATTACTGAGCCATGTCATTTGAAAAAATGAAGTTCCGTCAATCGGCCGATACCACAGTCAACTTCTTGCCCTAAACTAGCTTTCGCCGCAATGACTGTTCACCAAACTTGGCGGCTCAAGCGTCGATCAGCACCCCGCTACTGAGACAGCGGCAATTCCCAAAGTCTACGACTGGCTGAATTTAGAGTACAGGACTAGGCTAGGGCCGTCGCGGATCAATAGACGCCTGCCATTGATGTGTAGAGTTATTTCTACGGGTTGATGTAGAGGTCCGTATTCCTGCGAATACGAACCAAATCGCACCCGTCTTTGTCCGTGTGTGGAACGTTGGCGTTCCCTCTGCTTGACGCGAAATGACTTTACAGCACCTCTAAGGGGATAAAACACGGTTGAAAAAGTCGTACAATTGCGCTCAACGGGTAGAACTGGATCCAAAGTGTACCAGAAAGTTGGCAGCCAATACAATACATAGTTCGTCTATTAGACGGGTACGCGTGCCGTGGATCGCGCGGAAGGCGGTCGTTTATACCTGCTACCGACTGCGCATTGGCCATGGCGATCCCACTCGCGGACTTTCATCTTTTCGCGGAGTCCGCTTAAGTCGGGATCCTGGCGGACAGCGACGTCCAAGGGGTTCTTGTAACGTGGGGCTCTGGAAACCGCTGTTGATGCGTCTGTTGAGTTATTTGATTTGACCTCGGCTAATAACGGGAAGCCCAACTGAATCATTATTGAATCAAATCCAACAGCATCAAGCTGCTTTCGTTACTTTCTATAACCAAACTTTCTTTTACAATATTGGTTTCGAATTTGTTCTCACTGAGTCTATAAGTGTCTCTCAGCCAGCACCTTGAGAAGATCGACATGCGGTTCCCTCACACCGCGCCAAAACGCCGCGGCGTTAAGTCCTTTCAGATTGGTGTATCCTTTCTGTTCGCCCAGATTGCCGCCGGCAAGACAACACCCTGCTCCAAGGAGAATTACTCCTTCCCCAACCTACATGGTGCTCAACTATTGTCGATCACTACTTCGACCCTGAATGGCTTCAAACCTCAGGCTGGATTCTTACCGGAAGCTACTCTGGTCACTGAGGATGGTGTGCAGGCTTGTAATGTGACGATATCATACACGCATCCCGGTCACAACGACGATGTCACTGTACAGCTTTGGCTACCAACGTCCAACTACATTGGACGCTACGTTGGCGTTGGAGGAGGCGGTTGGTCCGCTGGAGAGATGGGTGCCGACATCAGATCCGCCCTAGCGTCACAGGGGTATGCAGTCGCAACCACGAACGCGGGCTACAACCACAACATGTTTGCAACTGCCGATACCTGGCTCATGAAAAACCCAGGAAACTTGGAGTATCCCTTGGTCGTCAACTTTGGACACCGAGCTCTCCACGACATGACCGTCATATCCAAGCACATCATCCGTGAAGCCTACGGGTCACTTCCCAAGTTCTCTTACTGGCAGGGTTGCTCAACTGGTGGCAGGCAGGGTCTGACAATTGCTCAGAGATATCCCGAAGACTACGATGGCCTCCTAACAAGCTGTCCAGCAGTCAGATTCTCGGCGCTTTTGGTGGCGATGTACTGGCCGCAATTCATCATGAACCAGAAAGGCATCTACCCTAAGGCATGCGAGTTTGAGGCGATTGTGGCTGCGTTGGCCGATCCTTGCGGTAAAACTGCAGATGTTGAATCCTGCGATTTTGATGTCGCAGCCTTGATCGGAACTACCGTCGACTGCGAAGGAAAGTCAACGACCATTTCGAGCACGGCTGTGGAGGTGTACAAGGCATTGCTTGAAGGCCCAGTTGACCTCGAAGGAAACCAGCTCTTCCCGGGCGTCACAGTTGGCACCGCAGTTACCGGTATGATGTCGATCGCCAACACTCACTGTGAAGGAGAAACTTGCTCCGGTGGACGGCCTTTCACAATCGCCGACGACTGGATCCGACTCATGGTGAGGAAAGACCCATCATTTGACCCGACGAAGATGACGCATGCCGAGTACGTTCAAATCTTCTGGGATAGTGTCAATGAATGGGACCGTATGTTCAGCAGCAACAACCCCGACCTTCAGCGGTTCCGTCAACTGGGCAAGAAGATGATCAGTTGGCATTCTGTGAATGATGAGGCTGTCCCTGTCAAGGCTATGCGGCAATACTACGATCGTGTTCTGGCTCTCGACAGCTCTCGTAATGTCTCGACTCAAGACTATTACCGCTATTTCGAGGTCCCCGGAGCCACGCACTGCGTAGCACCTTCTGGAGTTCCGTACCCACTGAAGGCACTTGATACTCTGAGATCATGGGTTGAGGATGGGACCGCCCCCGAAAGCCTGCCTGCAGTCGCTCTCGGAACGGAAAAGGTCGAGACGAAGTCTGAACCGCCTATTTGCGTCTATCCTAACAAACCGCTGTCCGTGAAGAATGGATATTCATGTGGAAAGCCTGCAGTGGTGGCGAATGGAGAAGGCAAACATGTCAAAGACGAGCTATGAAAGATTTGTCACAATATCTAGGCATATAGCGCAAATGTTAGATTTCATACCCAGAACGTTGATAATTGAAGACTGTTCAGTTACTATTATGATGCACACAATGGTGCATATACTACATATGGGGTCGCAACTACGAGCCCATACTGGCAGCTGTCTACCACATATCCAGAGGGTTTGTGGCGTTGTCCGGTCTCTCCTGCATAACGTCCCAATGCTCCTGAATGCACGACCCGTTGAACCGGAATAGATCAACCACCGCTCTCGGACGTGGCTCTGCAGCAATGTCCATTCTCAAGTATACAAAAGCCAAGTCCCCATCAATACCACTGAATGTGACGTTGAACTTTACCGTCTCCGGAGTGACAAATGACAATGCTTCGATCGAATTGTTGAGACCCGAGAGTGCATACGGGTTGTGCTGGATGTAATCCTCTGCCATGTGGTCGATGAGGGCTTGGGTGGCGTTCATGTCGGTATAGAGTTTCTGGTAAAACTCGGCAAAGATAAGTCGCTGCTCGCTTGGACTCGCAGATCTAGGAGGGCAGTAGGCCGCTTGCGCAGAGACCGTAAGAGCCGCGAAAGCCGTGGCGAAGGTGGCGATGTTGATCTTCATAGCGACTGCGGTCTAAAAGTTCAAGTTTGAGGGAGTAAAACAATGAGGAAGTTGATTCGCCGCCAACCTCCAACTCCAGGACGGGTTTCCCTAAGGTATTTATCAATTATTTTGACATGGTCAGCATCTCATATCATGATAGAGATATCCTCTTAGTCAAGTCGCGTTTTTGATTCCGACTGTGAAGTGGAACCGGCTAGATGGCCAAGTCGGACTACCGCGGGATTCGGAGCATTCCAGCAACATTATTCGCTCGCGCAACCTCGTGGCCACCTGGCTCCGCAAGCGGTTCGAAGAAGCTTCAACCGCGCGGTACGCACGTGCCATGTTGTCATTTAAACCCAGAGATCTAGAGATGAGTTGCTTACGGAATGCTTCATTGACAAGGAGGCGGTATTTGTAAAGGCGGACTCATATTTCTCACTGGGGCCCTTCAATGAGGTTACGCTGCGCCTCGATGGTGGATGGCTCCGAACTTTCAAGGACTCATTCCAACGAAAGATGAGGACGAACTCCGGAAGCTGGCAGTACATCGTTGACAGGTATTTAATAGGAGATGTATGTCTGCCTGGAAACAACTTCCGTGACACTTATTCAAAGTCTTGCTACTTAACAACCAATTAAACCGTCCCAGTATTTACACCAGACACCATGAGATCATTCTACGCCACAATTGCCTTTTTCGCAAATGCACTACAAGCGGAACAAACAAAGCCGGCATCGTACTGCCCTCCTCGGCCTGCAACGGCCGAAGAGCAGAGAGCCATCTTCGAGCAGGCAGTTCAGACCATCATCGTCGACCAACAATACACCGAGGGTGTCCCGAGACATTATGATGAGGGCTACATTCAACACGACCCCTTCCTACTTTCCGGCAGGCAGAACGTCCTCGACTACCTCGCCAACTTTGATCCCGACTCTGTCAACTTCACCGTCATCAACAAGGGAATCGACAATAACCGTGCTTGGATCTTTCAGCGCGTCGAGCAAGTCGGCAGTGAGCCATTGGGGTGGGTGGATCTATGGAGGATGGACGGCACTTGCATCGTTGAGCATTGGGGAGTCAGCATGCCAAAGCCGGCCGACACTATCAACCCCCTGCCATTGTGGTAGCAGTAGTAACACGCAACCGAAGCCCTGTGTCCCAAGGTCCCACGTCCTACGCCGGACGCTGTATATGACAAAGGCGAACAGAACATCGCAAAACTTCATGAGTGTGGGGAGCTCTTCGTAATGTTTGAAGTCTGCAAACCTGATCTTCCATAGCTCATCACTCAAATGAATCAAAGCTTTGAGCTTGCGAACAACCAATTGATTCAACCATGGCTTATATTTGAAATATAGTTCAAGTGATAGGCTGATGCGTTGGAAGAATAAGAGACATTTGACACTTGGGAGGTTCTTGAACAGGTCTGTAGGACCCCTATCTTTGATTTTTTTCAACTGAGAAAGATTAAGTCCACAGCAAGCGCGTGTGTTTCCGATATATCGGTCGATGTACCCAGAATATTTAGTACGCAATTTGCCTGGCAAGTTGTCGAGAATGAGGTAGTGAAATTGTCTAAATATGCCGAAGTAGAAACCATACAGAGGCCTCCGAAGACTGTAGCTGTGTGACTACCTTCATGCAGTACTCGGGTACTAACATTAGGCCGCCTCCACCTTCCAACCACCGGGCATCAGGTTGGTGAAGATGAGGTCTGGGTCGTACTTAGCGCGTATGTCCTTCATCTTCTGGAGGTTGTCGCCAGCGTATCCCTGGAAGACTGGCTGGCCGGCACCAGCATAGTTCAGGTGCAGAAACGGAGACATAAAATCGCCCAAGGCATTGATCTGCGACGTCACATTGGTGTCGAAGTCGGCGAGGAATTGGTCAATCTTCGCATCGTCCGAGGCCTCTGACCACACAACAGTTTCTTCGACCAAGATGTAAGTTCCCTGCGTCGCATCCACATCCATCGGGTCGCCACCATTAGCGGTAGACACACTCAAAAAGTGCTCGGTGACAGGGACAAAGGCAAGACTGCCAATGACGTTGGTTACCCCCGAAATCTGAGTCTTCATCATGCCCAGAAACACGTCGTGCACAATGTCAAGGGCTTGCCGGTTAGCCTTGATGGTGACGACGTGGAACGCACTCCTCAAGCCAGCAAGCTGACTCCGGCTAGAGTCTGCGAACTGTGTCCAGTTGTACATGGAGGGTCTTACGGTGAATGAAGAGCTGATAGGTTCCATAGTTTGAGTGAAGTTGATGAGGGCAGACGGGGTGGTGGTGTTGCCGTTGTTGAACAGAATGGAGTAGTAGCTTGGGTCGGGGTACAAGGACGGGATCCACTGGACTCTGGGCTCGATGCCAACGTGGGTATCGCTCGAACCGTCTAGAGCGAAGCTATAGCTGCTGTCGAGGAACTGCGCGCTCGAGTTCGAGCTGTACTGATTCTCGCCAACCGCAACCTCGGGGAGAGACAGAGTCTTAAGATGAAACCCAGTGACAATGGCAAAGGAGTTGCCGCCGCCGCGAAGTGCCCAGAAGAGGTCGGAGTACTCGTTCGTTGCGAGCGCAGATATAATGTCGCCGTTACCTAGAACGCACTACAGAGAGCTAGTTAGACAAACAGGTCTAAAAAGGGGCTGTCGCTTAGCCAGCATCGGACCATGAATCATGAAGGCTGCCAGCGACAACTGTAGGGGAGTTGGACTGACATCATACTGGATAACATTCGCAGAGGCCCATCCGTATTCATTACTGAAGAACGAGATACCCCCTCCAAGAAGGAATCCGGGCACACCAACCAAACCTTTCCAGGTTAGTCACCCCCGAGCATACTCAAATGGTCAGGAACATCAACTCACCAGCTCATCCACCAACCACTGCGAGCTTGTAGGGCTCCAGGAAGCGGTAAACGTCCGACCACGTATTTCCCGCACCGACTTCGATAGTCGATTGGTCCTCGGAAAGAACCAAGTTGCTCAGACCAGACGTGGCGACCAGTACACCAGGCGCGTTGATGTTGGCGGCATTCGCAATGGTCATGTGTCCGCCGCCTCTGATTGCAAACTGGGTGTTGGTGTCGTTGAAGGTCCCCAAAATGTTGGACATCTCCTGACTAGTGGTTGGGGCAATAACACAGGAAGGAGACAACCAAGCGGCGGCGTTGAAGTAGTCTGTTTTCGTTTTATTGGTACGCTGAAAATCACGTCTGATAGGACGAAGATGCATGTACGGTGGAAGACGGACCTTGGGTTGCGTTCGTGTAGCTGTCACTGCCTGGCAAGGCGGTTATGGCGACAAGAGTCTGCCGTAGCGTATCGCAGGCAGACGAATTAGTTTGCCCCGCACCTTGAGCCGTCGCAGTGCTCACAAGAGCAACAAACGCCAATTTGGCTGGGGAAGAGCGGAGGGTCATCATGACGAAAGCAAGATTGGTTGAGTATAACTAGAAGATGCAGATTAGAGACGATGAGAATGATGAACTATCAGGAGTGTTGGTGAAGACATCTCTTTGATTCTTATATACAAATGCCGCCCAGGTAGTCGTTCTCATTCCATGTCCATTTTCTGCCAACGTTCATTGCACCTCGTGGCTTCATGATCCGCTGCAGCCGGCTTCTTAGTGTCCCGAGAACGATTCCTCGCATGCGAACATTCTTGGGCCTGGCTCCGCAGATGATCGAGAACTACTCCATCAGTCTCCGCATTATCACGGCCTATCGGATAATATGTCTCATAGCCTAGCTGAACTCAGAAACACGAATGTTCTTCCGAGCTACCGAGTTAATGGTACGAAAAGGGTTGCATCTGCCGCAATACTCATCTCGCAAACCTACATCCCCTACCAGACAGACCGATGATGAACGCACTTGTACAAAATTTACTTGCAAATGCGAGGGGAAAGCCTCAATGAAGGAGGCTAGTTGGCTGGATTCTCCCGCTCCGCCACGCGCTTCCTGTGGTGGATGCAGCCCAAGAAATGAATTTACCCCATTTCGAAGACGTACATCAGCTCGATTCTCATGGGCTATGCTACTGAAGCTCGCATTTGCCCCTTACCGTACTATGTGGGTTGTAATGTGATAGATAGCTTGCGAGGGCTATTAGGTTAGACTGATAGTTTCAACAGATGGTCGAGTAGGCGAGAACGATCTAAAATCAACATATTCGCACTGCGCAAGCATTGGAGAAGCCAATTGGACCGCTCTATCTTTTGGGAGAGAAAATACATTACTAGCCAGAAAGGGGCAAAGGAAACCATCAGGGCGCACAGAATGAGAACGATAACGGCGATACGGAAATTGTCATTTTGCATGCTTGGCCAGAAGCGTTACGAAATTTGGCAACGAACTGTCCACAATTTGGTGTTGAAGACGGCAGTGTAGGGAATCCTGGCCGCTTGTTGATCCAGGGGCCAACAGCGTCTTGATCGTGGGGTCCCTTGCATGGGGCCGCAAAGAGGGCTGCACAGACCTCGTTCTCGTTTTCGTTATCGAGATGAGGCAACTCTCAGCAGAAGTAAGCATGGAACCACCCGGGTACTCAGCTCACTGGGTATTTTCATAAGTCTGGAGTCGACGTTCAGCTTCACAGGGGACCAAAGTTTCACGCTGAATGATCCTAGGCATGATTGCCTGCTTTGATGCTTTTCCCTGGCTTCTCGGGGGCAGACACGTCGGCAGTTGTAGCGCGGCATTGCGCTTTACGGCATCAAGGGCCTGGCAAAACTGAACACCATCGGGGATGGGTTAATGACATGAGCCTAAAAGCTTGCAACTCTAGACTACTCAGCTATAAGTACGCCGCCACCCTTCAAAGAGGCTCTTCGTCGAATTCCAGTCCTTTTAGTGCGAACCCCTCTCCGTCTTCAGTATCGACAAGGTGAACGTGGCTGGCATGACTGTCGACATTTCCGCAGTCAGAATCATCTTATCAAGACATAGCCTTTGTTTGCAGCCCGCTTCACTAAGAGCGATGTCTTCAAAACCATAAGCTTACGCACCATCCAACGTCATGCGAGAGAAAGTGGCGCTGATTCTCTCATGAATCTGGGTCAAAGCTTCCCTAGTGAACGTAGATAGATCAAATCCTTAGTTTTTCGATTAGCAAATCTCTCAGATTGGATGTGGCTTGGCTTAAGCGGTGGCAGAAATTGTGTTATGTCCTTTTATATGGCGTGGTAAATGTTCCTGTCATTAGGGTGGAGATAGCCATCTATGTTTTAGGTAGCAGTAGCATTTTCGTCCAGGTGCGCAACTCTTTGACTGTCGGCAAGAATCGGGATAAAAGGCTTTTAAGATTTTTTCACCCCGGCCATTGTCTCTAAATTAAGTTACAAGAACTTTCACAGCCCAGCTATCACTTATCCAAACACCGCCGGTCACATCTCTTACGATGAGGGACAGTCTTCCTGCCGAACTCAAGGCTGAAATCTTTCGGTATGTCATTGCCCAACAGCCAGACTCTCTAGCACAATATGCTACTGTTTGTTGAGTTTGGCAGGATATTATCGAGCCTATTCTCTTCGCAGAAGTCACACTTTACGTAACGAGTGCCAGCATTTCATCCGGAAGAACTACTGCTTCAACACTCGACAAGTACATTTCCGGCCCGCGCAAGCAAGAGTTAAAGAAGCTGCGTCTAGTGGTAGACTTTGACCCACTCGATTTTCCCAACATAGTTGGCGCCTCACGACGCTCTGAATTTAAAGCTACATTTGTCGATATTATTGACTCCTTCGTCAACACGTTGAGCAGATGGAAAGACGTGTCATTAGACCTAGAGATCATCGAAAAGAATTCCTGCTGCCGCTACCTTCTTCACCGTGGCAGCAACCTTCTGCAACGGCCAAAGCAATTGATCAAATGCGTACGTTCGATTCGACACCTCGAATTCAACGCCGAAGAATGCCACATCCAGGGCTCGCACAAAGGGTTTCTATCACTTCTCTGTTCGAGAATGTCCGACAACCTTACCGAGCTCCAATATGGCTTTGAACTGAAAGATCCTCATCTTTCGGAATTCTATCAGGAGACCTGTAGTTTCGTGCCGAAAAGCGTGAAATCACTCACGATTCGCAACATGGACCAGAGAGCTTTTCTGCAAATAGGGGGCATTTCCACTAAAGAGTCACTGAAACGAGTCAGCATGCAGCTAGAAACTCTCCAGGTTTCTCATTATGTTGATGCCAGAGCTCTTTTTGAGTCTTTCCTGTCTGGCAATCATATCGGCCCGCCAAGGTGGCCGAATCTCAGGCGTCTATCTATAACGTTTTCTGGATTTCAAAGATGGGCTCCTCATCAGTTAGGTGAAGACCCTATGGTATGGATAGCTATGACTGCTCGTGAGATACCGAGACTGCAAAAGCTCGATGTCTGGTCTCCGAAAACCAATCATCAATATGACCACTTCTTCCGCTACTGGATTGAAGGAGGACGAGCCCATGTCCTATGGGACAGGGGTAATGGCAGTGGAATGCCTCGAGACCTTTTCAACGAGTGGGATGCAGTCGCCAGGTTTCACACCTCATACCCATTGGATATCGACATCCGCACGATGGATTCTGCTGAAGCAAGCGAAGAAAACCCGCTTCAAGCGTCGTTGTCGTTCTTTGAACCATATGTGTCCTCTGAGGAGCAGCTACGGAGGGCCGGGTCAACTTGGGTTTCCTTTGGCTCTCACATAAGCTTGCCCAAGTAAGGACTCAGCTGCTGCTGGATTCATTTTCCAATATAATACACACCATACCAGCATACCAGCCCCAACGTTCAGATCGTTTCGAGAGAGGGAGCACGCGCATCTTAGCCCCGGAACGAAGCATCAACCTCCTCACATCCCTCATCAACACTATTCATCCCAATCTCTTCAAAAATCTCTTCAGCAAGATCCCCCACTCTAATCTTCAACACTTTCCCGTTCGCAGTTTCCTCCCATACACCCTCCAAGCTCGCTTCGCTATCCCCCGCGAACTGAACCCACAGCTCTTATATTCTTCCCCCTAAACTCCCTAATTGTTCTCAATACTAACAACAGCTCTGCACAACAATATGCTCTCAAGTTTAGGTCTAGGGACACATTGCTGCAACTGTTGCGACATTGATATCTCCACGTCTTCAACCCCAGTCTCTCCCTCAGCAGCGCCCTACAATCTCATCAAAAGGCTTGCGGCGCATGCAGTCCAGCTCGTCCCCAGGCACCTCCGTCGCACGCCCCAGCCCACGCGCCACGGCCGAAAAGTTCCCACTCGCGCTATTCGTCGACCGCGTGTCGACAGCCAAGAACGCTAGACCCCGAGTCGCAAACAAATCCCTCCCCGACGAGGTCCTCCACGAACGCGAAGTTGTGCACGTCAACGCTGCCCGCGCCCACTCGACGGCCCGCCGCTGGTCGAGAATGCCGAGATTCTGGTGCTCCAGGGCGCGCGCGGCACCGGGGAAGCCGAAGATGTTGCGGCGGTACTGGACCGCGACCACGATGTGCGCCTGCGAGGTTTGTATCTACGCGGGCGTGTCGAGGGAGCCCTGTACGAAGGCGCCGCCGTAGATCCAGATTATCACGGGCAGGTTGGAGGAGGCGGTTGCGTTGGAAGGGGTGCATATGTTGAGGGTGAGGCATTCTTCTGAGAAGGAGCCGAGGGGGAGGGTTTCGGGGACGTATTGGAAGAAGGGGTAGGTGGTGTCTTTTATCTGCGGGCACGCGGGCGGCATGGTTGTTGCGTTTATGATTGAGCTGGAGAGGGGAAACGGTTGTGGCGGGAGGAAGCGTAGGGCTCCGAGGGGCGGTTGGGCGTAGGGGATGCCGAGGTCTTGGTTCACGTTAGGAAACTATGAATTGACCGTACCGAGGACTAAGAACGTGTTATTTTTCGGGCTGGGAGAGAAGCTGAATTACTTACCAGTTCCATATGAAGTCGGTATCAGCAGCCTGTCATCTTAATAGCTCGCCATCGCGGCAAAGGCTAGCAAAGGAATAATAAGACCACGCATCATTATAGTGTTAGACTACCTAGTTTGTGATGTAACTATAGAAGTCAAATAATTAGAAAGAGACACCAGACTACTATAGTTATTTATTATAGTAATTTACCTAGAAGTCCTTAGTTCTAAAAGCTTATAAATATAAGCCTATTATTACTACTATTAACTATTGATTTACATAGCTTTAGTAGAGCTTAGTAACTTATATATTAAAGAGTAAGGCTCTCCTAAGCTCTATAGTAGCTCTACTAGAACTACTAGAACAAGCTGAGTTATAAGCCCTATGTGTCGCAACGTTCGGCTAGCCTAGGTAGGTGAAAATAAGCCTGTGAACGATACGTTGTAGGTATGAATACTGATTGTCATTTCAAGAGACATTTTCTTCCCATCCTGTGGTTTAAAATACTCCTGAAATTTAAATAGGATAACTGCATCATTTCTTAACGCTTGACAAGTACACCTCGTCTTAGAAACCCGCTAAATTCAACCAATAAACCACGTTGCAGCAAACTCGTTGATTGGGAATTGTGTCTCTGTTCATTCTGTATTATGCTTTCATCCCCATCAAGCCAACAACTTCGGCACAAGTCTCTAGCGCACTACATGCGGCTCTAGCAACTGCCTCGTCTACATCTATCTTTTCGGTATCTCCGCCTCTTCTGGTGAGAGCATCTACATATGCACTGGCTGCTGAAAAAAGAACAAATTCTCTGGCTGAATGTGTCCCACCGGCCGCTCTCATGCGACTCTCGAATATTTTAACTGATGAGTCTAGGACGTCCCGAATATGCTGCCTTGAGGAATAATGCAGGGTCGGAAACAGATTCTCCTCCAACTCAGATACCAAATCAAGAAATAATGCGGCAGTGGCCTGGCGTGGAACCGTGGAGAAGTGTGTATGGCCATGAATACGTAAAATAGAGTAGGCATCGTTTAAATACGCCGGAGGTGCAGACACTTGAGCCGCAGCGAGATGATCTGGTTGCTGTGCTGCACTAAGATAAGCATTTGGTTGTTGCACGCCGCAAGGCTGTCTCCGCAGTGGATGTGAGAGAAGACGGACGGCGGTTTCCATGCGCATCTGACGTGAAAAGTAGAAGGCTGGCGTGCTGCATGCTCGGGTGGCAAAACGTCCGTGAAGGGCCAGGACGAATGGTCGAGTAAGGGTATCTAGGGTTTTGACTTGGAAGTCTGATAATTGGGGCTGCTGGGATTGCAGGGAATGTAAGGTGTTAAGGTCCGAATTGCAAGCTGCGCTCAATTCTCCAGCCAATTGATGACTTTCTTCAAATGTGTAGTCTGCGCCGGGGTTGTTGAGAAGCTGGAGAATTCTGAGACGAAGCCGTTGCGTGCCAGATAGCTTAATGAGGACAATAGAGCGAGTGGAATCGGACTGAGACGAAGATCGACCGATTCCCTCGTCGGCCAGGCTGGACGGTGGCTCGCAATTGTAAGCATCCGGAGCCAGCGATGGTGGTAGCCCTTCGTCGAGGCAGATCTGAAGGGAAAGCTCCAACATCGTGGCCCACAGGCGTCTTCTCAGCTCCGTAGTCCTTGGGTCGGCCGGAGCGATACCACGTGCTGGAGACTCTCGGTGAAGACCCATTCTGATACCAATGTGAGTTGGGTCGTAGTAACCGAGACACAAAGCGGAGCTGGCTGAGGCTCCGGGATGATGTTGGATATTGCGTGTGAGAGCAAGTAGACACAAGATTTGAGCCATGTCCACTTGTGATTGTACTCCAGTAAGCATGTTCTGCTCGAACCACTGCTTAACTTGTATGATCCAGCCTGCTGAGACCTCTTGCTGTGCACTCTCGCCCTCGGTCGGACTGCCGACACCAAGACATACACAAGAAGCGAGTGCGACAACAAGCAGCAGCTTGCATGCAAACGGCTCATCCTTTGTCGTGAGCTTAGCGGCTGGCTTTTCCCAGAAGTCATTATACTCGCGCAAGAAGACTGGCACGTCCAATATTCGCATAACCGACTCAAATGTCCTACTATAAGCCTCAACAAGGACATCGCAGCGCACTTTTGACGGTATCATGTTTCGCACCCCCGAACCTGTAAGGGGGGTGATTGAGGCGCGCCTGAGTATAGCTGCTCTCCTGTCGTGCTGACGCTGCTGTGAAAATCGTTCCAGCTTCGCAAACATGTCCATGACTGGCCTTACTGTCTCGTAGCTGGGCAATATGATGACATGTTCTTCCTTTTCTTGACCCGCGAATACACGAAGGAGAAGTCTCAATCCTTCGCAGCAAAATGAGGCGGTGTTAGTAGCCATGCTGCACTCGCTAGACGAGCTGGAATCGCGATCCGGCATCAGACTTGACTGAGATGAGCTTGATGACATGTATCGGACCGTCTCCATGGGAGATGTGCCCCCCGTGAATTCGTTTTGGGTGGTGCTGGGCATATCCAGACCCATGTTAGCCCAGGTGACCGTGGATGCCAGATCAAATTGGGGACCGGGCGATGCGCCGGCGGCCACTGGCGACGCCTGTTTGTCTGGGAGACCGCATTTGAGGAAGAAATCCAGTTCTGGTATGTTCATAGTGCTGGCATCCAGCAACGGTCCCTGAAAAAGCCCACTATCGTTGATGACTGGCTGCCCCAGATGAGGGACCACATCGAAGATCGAGCCATGACCGACGTTGGCGAGCATGTCAGAATCTTCAATCGCATTCGACGACACAACTGACCCCGAGGGTTGCCTGTCGTGTCTGCCGATGCTGGCATTTGACATGGGGGAGCTTGGCTTTTGAGGGGTGGCACTAGAGCTTCTGCCATTGTCATTCTTGTTGCCGTCGCGATCTCGACTGATGCTGTGGTCCTTGGGGCCGGTGTTATTATAGACGCACTTTGAGAGATTCCTTCTTGTGCAAAATAAGTTAGTTTTCGCACTCATACGGATTCATCTTCCGGACAGTATTCGGATTGTCAGTGTGATAATTGGTGTTGCCTACCTCCTGCAATGCCCGCAAGGATTTCTGAGGTCGCACGCAATTTTCCTCCGACGGCATTCTGTGCACGCCACGGCCGGTCTTCGTCGTTTGTGTGGTGGTCCTGGATCCATGTCTGTAATCACTGGGCTGATATGTGTGCCAAGAACGCAGGTAAGAGAGGCGTCTTAAGTACGTGGCCAAGAGAAGCTTTTCCATGGCTAACCTTGTGTGGCGATGTCTGTGAATTACATGGGTGAGGCTATCGACCTTAGTAGTAACGAAGCTATTATTAAAACAGGGCTGAGAGCTATAAGAGTTAGCTATAGTTAGGTTTAATACAAGTAGTTATTCTAAGCCCCTAAGTATATACTATAATCTTCTTATTAGACGAAGTACTAGCTAAAGTGCTCTTATTAGATTTATTTACTATAGACCTTCTCATAAAAGAGGTTATAAAACTTCTTTAATATAACTATTTATCTTTAAAAGTTAATAACTATAAGAGTAATATCTTTAATTAAAAATAATAAATCTTAAGTATTATTAAAGAAATATCAAAACACTATAGTTTAAGAAAATATGATATACTATATATAATTTACTTAATAATAACTAAAAGTAATAACTTTTATTATAATAAAACTTTTAACCTATTAGTTAAATGATAAAGTAGCTAATTTCTAAAGTAGTTTATAATATCTATAAGGTTATTATATGAATAAGTTATTAATAATAATATAAGAACTAAAGTAAGACTAAAAAGCTAAACTTATTATATATAACATTAGTCTTTCAAAAGGAAGTTATATTTATTACTAAAGATTTCACTCTAATTATTAGAATAGATATACTCTTATAAGTTTATTTAAAGATATAACATATTACTATTATATAATATGATATTATATATAATAGTAATATATAGTTATATTAAATGCTATTTTAATTTTATATAATATTACTTCTATTATTTAGCTATATATTTAAATATATTTAGTCTTAAACTATTAAATATTTATTATAATTCTTATTATAATAAGTAGGGTATTACGTATCTAACTAATTGTTAATAAACATATTAAGTATAAGAAACCTATTTAAGCTTATATATACTACTTCCAAAATATTTTTAAAGCTAAAGGATTTTATTAATATTTATTATCAATAATAACTAAATAAAGTATTAAGTATAAAATAAAAAAGTCTTAAACTAAAGTAAAATTATAAGATAGTAATAATTTCTAATAGTTAAAGATATTTTATAAATTAAATAAAAAAGTGCTTAATAGTTTTAAAATACTTAATAATGTATTTAATAATCTACTTTTCATAGTGTTATTGTACTTCCGTAACTTAATAAAGTATTTTAGAATATCTATAACTTTCTATATAAATATATATATATATATATGTTAAAATTAAAACGAAAACTTAATATTTGCTTTAGTTTTACTCTTTATATATTATAAGATTAAATTCTAATATACCTTTATCTATAACCTAACTTATTTATGCTTAAATAGATAATACTAGCTATAAGGACATGTTAAGTTCTTATAAAACTACCTTAGTTCCTAGGCGCCCTAACAGCTCTAGCGTACTGCGCTACAGAGCAAGAGCAGATGAAATTCCGGCCGGTCGCGCAAGATCAGATTGATAGGATTCATCGTATGTCTCGCGCCGCACGACACCCACTTATTATGGGGGTGCTTCGGGGTGTAGGATCGCCTTGCTTGTCATCGCCATGTTAGTACTCTCCACCTCTACACGGCGCTGATTAAAAGGTGGCTGATAATTTGCTCGCAGGTCCAACAGTCCTTTTAGCGATTGCTTCCATAGCCAACCCACTCCGTAATCGAGTACTTTTTCAGCCTGCGGTTTCGGTGACGGCACGGACTATCCGGCATCCAAGACAATGGACAGGCAGCCAGCTTACATTGACGCTCTTTCCAGGCTGATGTCGTCTCGTTTCGTACTTCTGGATGCAGCCACCCCGCTTCCCCCACTCTCAAGGGCCCACTCAAACGGCGTGGAACCTCGGAATGCTAGGGGTCTGCCAGGGCACGCGTCGTGAAGGATTTCGGGACGGCTCCTTCTTGGCTCCTTCTTGGCTCAGGGTGTTGGAAGAGCTAAGCTTTCTGCTTTGTCTGTTTAGGCCAGATGTACATAGATGCAGACGCACAATGACTACATGTATCCGAAGGTGGTGACGATGAAAGCGGTTCAGTGCGAAAGGCACCTGTTCATCATCGGGGATTGGCGTCACCAGCGTTTATCAGCGTTCAGCCTCAAGCACTTGACTACGTACGTGGGGAATAGACTGGAATAAAGTGCTTGGACGGTCGCTCACTGATTAGGGCTGTGGGGATGCAGAGCAAATTAGGCGGGTAAGGCAGCTTACATTCATCCAGTCCTGCGAGGCAGACTGAAGGCGACGCAACGTTGGTGTCCAATTCCGAGTGCCTGCGGCATATGCAGGTCGATCAGACCTAACAAACCTGATCGCCGTGGCTTTCTGGATCTGATATAAGCTGAGCATTCATGTGACGATTTTGGTCTACGTGTAACGTGAGTCTGAGAGACATTAAAAAGATCGCCGTGTCAGATCTTTCTCCCCTGGAACATATTTTTTAATTGTGCAAAAAGAACATTGGAGTGATTTGAACCTCGATTGTAATGTGCGCATCGCCATTTGTTGACCTTACAGTATGAATGTCTCAATCTTTAGTGGTGTCCACCCTCCCCGCCTCTTCTTGTACACTAAGCGCGGCCCGCCGAGCTTCTGGGGACTCTAGCTTCATGATTACTTCCGATAGCCCAATAAGGAACCCCGTATTCTAGCCAACAGAGAGTCGAGGTAACAGCTGAAGGCTCATGTTGGTACCAACGCCGGCGTCTTCTTCATAATCATACGATTTCAAAGTAAATGACAGATCATTTGTTGACTTCAGGGTTCCCACTTAAATTTATCGATCCCGCCGTTCACGAGATACACTTTGTGCTTGCAAGCCAGTTGTTTATTCAATGAAATGAGTCATTTAGTTTTCAACACATCAATCTGCAGAGGCTAGCTAGCATTTGCAATTGTTGGCAGAAGCAAAATTTTTTAAAGCTTGGTTTAACTGGCGTATCTGGCCATCTGCATATACTGCTGCCTGCCGCGTCGGTACTTACGGCGGGTGATGAAACGTGTGAACGATTAAGGCTACTAACGCAGACAACTGAGAGGAAAGGGGAGCGCTGACGGTCTAATTTCCAGTCATCGCACGATTGTCAATCTTAAAGCCTTTTCTTAAGATCGGCAGTTGGAATTGGGGGCGAGAAAGAGGAGCTTTTTGTGCCTCGGGGCTCCAAACAACCACATCTAGGTTCATGATGTTGGAATCTACCCGCCAACGGCTTACGTGTTTTTTCTCTAGAATTTTATCTATTATAGGAAGTAATATATCGATTCGGCCTTGATAGTCAATTTCAACTGACAAATACCAGTTAATAGCCAGTGAACTAATTATGTTAAACCCAAACTAATTCTCATCTTCACTGTTCTATGTGTCGAAACTGCTCACTAAGACCAGCGTTGCATTGTCTAAACACGTTGCATTATCTTGACGCTAATGTTACTTCGACCCTGAAGAATCCATGTTGCAAGCTGGCATTCCTTTCTGCAACGTAATGTGCGGGACTCTGCTGTGCCGTTGCAATGAACCAATTCCCTGGCGCGTCAGCTCTCAAAAGACCCCAACTGATCGCCAGTCATGGTGGTGGCTCATCTGGACCGCCAAGTCAGCCCCAATCCCAATGCCGCGAGCCTTAGCCGCCCCTCGGAAGCTCATCGATTCCCGCAGGGGTGCGCGTGTGTCCCACGGTCTAAGAAACCAGGGGGGAAAAGCGCCATTGCGCCAAGGCGGGAGCGAAAGCCCGAGCGGGGCAATCTGGTTTCTCAAAATCAAGATCCATGGTGTGCACTACATGCTTACATATGACTTTGGTCATCCAAGTCTCCCTTGCTTCGCAGTCGAGAAGGATCCAGACCCATGCGCCAATGGAGCCCAGGAAGCTGTGCCGCTCGCGTTTTTTGAAGTTGGGGGTAGGTTGCGTGCTCGTAAGATTGCGTTTGCGTTGCCCGACATTCCCATTAGGAAGGCCGCCTCCCCCGTTCCGTGTCCGCGGGAGGGGGCGCTACCCGACATGCACGATTTCAAATGTGCGCCAATCAGACAATTTACCGTTCGCCACGGTTGACGCGGCGTGCTTTCCGTTGACTGGGTGTTGGTCGAGATTCCAAGTGCATGAAGATGGGGCTGGGTTCACAAGGTGCTAGGATCCTCTAAGCTGGGGTATTATGTTAGATAGTAAGGTTTTAAGTAGCGCTTCTTAGCCCCTAGGGGTAACGCTAGTATAGCAGTAATTAAGTAGTTATAAACTATATTATTTATGAAGGAAAATTAAAGATTATAAGATTATATAGATATATAGGTATGCTTATAATTAAGAGAGAAATATAATTAACTAAAGATTTAATATTATAATTAGCTGTTAAACAGTAAAGCTTATTAATAGAAGTTAATAATTAACGCTAGTAATAGCATATTATATTATTAGTTTATATTATAAATTATAAGTTATAATAAATTTATTAATATAAGTATAAGAGTATTTTGAGGTAAAGTATATATATATAGTTATATAAAGTATAAGTTTATAAATAGGCTTATATTATAATAGAATATAATAATTCTAAAGATATATCTATATCTACTTATATATATTACTATTAAAAAGGAATATCTTATTATGCTATAGTTATGGAAAGAAATAATAATATTATATACAAAATAAAATACAGCTATTAATAATTAAACTTAGGAAATAAATATTTCAAACTTTAGTTAATTAATTATACTAAGTAATAATAAATTGATTTAAAATAAACTTTAACTATAATTATTCTTTTTTTATTTTTCTTCTAATTTTTTAATATTAATTATCTGCTTGAAATAGTTACTAAATAACCTTTTCTGAAAGATATTTTTATAAATTAAACCTAAAGTAGTTTACTACTTTAAAGTATAGAAATAAGAAGTTATAAGTTAGTATAAATACTTATTTAACTTGAACTAGAAAAGCATTATATATAAACTAATAGAAAAGCTTAATAGAAATATATAAATATTATTTATATCTTATTTTTAGTTTTAGTTTTAACTTCTAATAGATATTATTATAAGCTATTTAGTAATATTATTATATTAACTATATATTATTAATTCTAATTATTAAAATATACTTCTTTTATTAAGTTAGTTTCAATATTTCTATTTTATTTAGCTTTACTTTAAATTTAAATTAAATTAAAGCTTTTCTTTATATATTATTATTATTATTACTAAAAACTACTTATACTATATATTATAATAAGCTATTTATTAATATAATAATATCTATTATATTTTATTACTTTTATTTCTTAATATATACTTTCTATTACTATATTAGTCTAAAACTTCTATTATAAAAAGTATTTACTTCTTTTTAAACTTATAATTAAAATATTACTATAAATATTACTACTTCTTTTATAATAATAATAATATAATATGAAAAGTATTATCATAATTAATAATAATATTTTCTATATTTTAGTTTCTAAGATTTAAAATATAGAAAGATACCTTTTTTACTTTTTAATTTAGTTTCTAAAACTTCTTTTTTATATTTTTATATTTTTATATTTTTATATTTTTATATTTTTATATCTTTATATTTTTATATTTTTATATTTTTATATTTTTATATTTTTATATTTTTATATTTT